>NW_019170478.1:54309-144691 GCF_001890805.1 Aspergillus glaucus CBS 516.65 | reverse complement strand
GTTGCGTATTTGGGTAAGCGCCATCTTTATGCCCTGTAATTCTGCTGCATATACAGTGTGGGTAGCTTGAGAGCCAATGCGAACTGCTTGGCGCAGCAGTAGGGTTAGTCACAGATGTGAACTCAATATCAATAAATTTTCCCCTAGAAAAAAAGCTTTCCCACAATGTCCCTGACCATTGTTGCAAACAATGAGCCAGGGATCCATTGTAATATTCTGCAATCTATAGTCTCAACATAAATCTCCATCGATTGTCGAACGGTTTACCCATGGCGAAATACACCTCACACTAATTATGACACTCCTTTGGGGCGTGCGGTGGCCCGTCCGCTGTCGAAGGTGGACAACCATCATCTGTGGCTTTTCTTCTCAGTGTACCGTCCTGTCTGGAAACTGATCTAATTGAATGCGATACGGATACATCGTACGGGAATAGATGTATTGGTGAGAGGTGGTAAAGAGCCTGGGAGCATAGTTATCGGCAACGTACTCAGGAACGTCGATGTAGCAACTTTGAACGCCGTTTTGTATCAGCCATAGAAAGAATAGAACGAAAAGAAGACCTAGCGTAGAACAGATGAGAGAGCTTAATATTAGCGAACGCACCCATTTCCAAAGGCATGTCAATCCCAAATCAGGCATCTGCGATATACTGCGGTAGGCCATTTATCAGACTCGGGAGGGCGTTAAAAAGTGTCGAAGTGATTCAAATCTTGACAGCGCCGTATTTGGCGAGAAAAGAACGTGCTTCAACATCCTGCCAGGATACCCATCGAGCCAAACAAAGGAATAGTCCAGACAGAGACACTTTATATTCGGAAGTTGGGAAATAAAGACGGTTGCAAAGGCAAAGAAATTTCCTTCTTGGAGAGCTTTGACCCAGTCCTCCGCGTCCTCAAATCGGGCGTACTGAATGATATGAATTGTTTTTCCCACCACATCACCAAAGCAAGTTGACTCTCGATCCCAGTGTACATTGCTCGCGGGGTGCAGCCATTTTGCGGCTGATGATGACAGCAAACTGACATGATGAACTGAAGACGTCAGATCTGGTCGAGCGAGAATGGTTCGAAGTAGCTGAAGTAGCTGGTGCAGAGGGACGCATGTGATCCAGTTCCAATTTATATCGTCGTAGATGAGCGGCTGAAAAAAAGGTACGGAAAGACTTGGAAGTCGCTGATGCTGGGGGGAGATCTCGGAATATGAGGTACCTGTTGATTTCTATCCTACAGTTATATGAGAGACTTGGAATAACTGAGCGTATTTGATCCATAAATGCAATGGGCTCGCCCCCCCCCAGCTTCATATCGATCGCGAGCCATTGAGTCAAGCAAACCACATCGATTGGTTGAAGTAAGCGCGAGAACCCGTTGTATGGTGAATTGACACGATTAGGTCCAAAGAGTGGACTATTCCCTTTTTGGATGCCATGAGCTGAGGCTCTTCTCACTCTTCACTCGCCGACTGTTGGACTCACCCTACACCCTTTCCTTGACTGCTATCTCTCTATCTACTTTTACTTTTTATCACTGACGACAATATCCAGTTATATTCTAAGTAACAGTGTACGCTATTGTGACCTCAAATCTGCGATGAACTGGACTGGAGGCCGTCTACAGCGACACTCAAAAGATCCCAACGCACTCCAAAAACAAAGATTTGCAAAGCCCAGGTCAAGAAGAACCGATGACGCTCAAATACCTGAAATCTTCCAGAAACTGTCTCAATTCCAAGGCCCTAAGTCGCGACAGCGTACACTTAGTGGGAGCTACGAGCGACGAGACCAGGTAAGTTGCTGGGGGAAGGAAGAGCAATGCTTCTGGATCTGTGTTTATGCTGATATATCAACAGTCTAGCAGAAACTTACACGGGCGGTCCAACACTCCAGCATACACGAGCGACGAACCTCCCCAAGTCTTATCCCGCTTAGACCGCATCAAACGCCAACTGCTGGGAACGAACGACTGGGCCGCAATTGGGGTCACCCGTCCAGTCAAGATGTCATTCACACCTACAGAGGAACTGGAGAGATTTGGGAAAAGGCGGAAACTGACAGAGGCGGATCACAACAGGTTGGTTTCTTCTGGTGGCAGGATTAACCAGCCGAGGCCTCGTGAGAGAGCGCGAGAGCGTGCGTCATCCGAATTTGGAACGATTGGAAACGTGGATATCCAAATACATCGGCCGCCAGCTGATCCAGCGTCCTCGAGTGATAGTCACAACAAAACGAGCAACGAGTCGTCTCAGTCAATGCTCCTGGACAGGGAGGATTCCAACCTTACGTATCGGAGCTCATCAACAAATGGAGAAGCATACGGCCCAAGCAGGGGAAGAACCATTTCCAGCCAATTACTTCTATCGTCTCAGAACCTTCCCAGACAGTCGCCATCTCTTGCGCCATCAGACATCGCTCTTCCTGTTGAGTCTGTATCTCAAGACAAGGACCAGCAGTACGCTAATCGATCCAGTTCTCATCCATATCTACAACAATCTAGATCGCCGACGAGGCTCGACAGCCGTACTCCCAGCCTTCACCAGCCAATTCCACAATTCCCCAGACGTTTTACTATTGATGATCAAATTGCTGCTGAACTAGAAGCACGGCCCTCGCGTAAAATGTGGGATGATCATGCGCAACTACACCATAGCGACACAGCCGGTAGCTATGCGACAAGCGAGTGTTCGTCCGAGAAGATGCGCAATGAACATGGTCTCGGATGCGCTACATCTGGTACACGATCTGCTTCGAGCAACCAATTATCTGGTTGGCTTCCGGAACCAAAGCATCACATCCAACGGTTCGTGGGCCAGGACGATCCTTGGGCCAACACATCGTTTGCGGTTACGATGTCGGGGACATTCGACTGTGGACAACCTACCTACGATGCCGAGCTAGGTTTAAGGATGAACGCATCTGGTTCATATACCTCTCCGGTTGAGATATTTGGCCAATCCGTCGCACTCGATGAAACCGTGGGGGATACCCAAAATCAACAGCAGCCGGTATATAATACCAATCCTCGCTTCAACCTACCCCAAAACTATATAACTCCCAGTCCTCAGCATACTCGAACACAGGAAGATATGGATCCGGAAAGACACGTATTGAACGAATTCGTTAATAGAACAGTGAACCAAGCATTTAGTGATCAACCCAGAAGAGATTTCGAAATCTACAAAAATACTCCATTTACACCATTTTGCCAGGGAATCTCGAGACAGCCTGTTCAAAGTAATGTTGATTTTTTGAACGATATTGCCGAGCAACAAACTGTCTATGGACAACACCCACCGTCATCCGCATCTTCAAAGCAGAAAGCAACCGATAGTCGACAGAAACATATCGCCAATTTGTCTTCAGATCCGCTTTCAATAGGTAGAACGTACCGAAAGCCCTTCGAATTCTACGGGCGCCTTGGGCATGAACTACCTTGACATTATCAGCCGTTGTCCGGTAATACTACAGACAACGTGATGGGTTACGCCAATATAAACCTCAAAGTTTCTGGTCAGATAGATGAGCACAAGCGCGATATATAATTTGTGAGATAATAAATGTACCAACTTGCCTTTAGACTGCTCTGACGTTACCGAACTTATAGATAATGTGCTTTCCCGTTTCGCATAAGATTGCCTGAATCCCCTTGTTGTCCTAATTGCTGCATATAAGTAGCGGCGAGAAACCTGGGTTCGTAAGAAGCGGGCGCCTTGCCGGCGAGCTGGTGACATGTTTGAGGGCGTTCTATCGGAGTGCTTCGCGCAACCGGTAAGGTAGCCGACGTAGCCGCACGCCATTGCTTCCGAATAAATCACAAACACTCAAGAGATAATGGATCCATGAGAGCCGAGTCTGCGCAGTCTACTATTGCTCGGCTTCGGATCCCGAAACCGAAACCCATCTCCTACATATCACGCATTTGAAATACACACATTCCTCTGCTATCTCGAGATTTTCTTTCAATAACTATCCAAAAGAAACGGTGTCAATATGTTTGAAAATGTACAGCAGGGTCCGGTAGACCCCATGTTCGTCTTGAAGCGAGATGCCGACAACGATGTGTCCCCAGACAAGGTGGATCTCGGTGTTGGAATTTATCGCAACACGGAGGGAAAGTATTATGAAATGGGAGTCCTTCGAGAGGTGAGGTTGATTGTATCCAACTACAAGAATTTTGAACTGATGTGGTCATCCGCCAAACCAGGCCAAAAGGATTCTGGAGCAAAACAATCCTGGACATGATGTACAGTACCTTTGATTCTCAACGGCTTGGGCCCCGATACTGATAAGATATGCTGTAGTATGAATCCACCACAGGGAATCCAGCGTTTTTGAAAGATGCAGCAGCTGCCATGTTTGGCGAGGGATGCGAAGCGCTGAATGACGGACGCGTGAGTTCTTAGGGCTCCACCCACATCGCATTCTCTCTAACTCATTCCTTTCAGGTCACATCCGTCCAAACCATTTCAGGCACAGGAGCCAACCACCTGGCCGCTCTATTTCTCGCGCGATGCGCCAGTTCCAAGCAG
The DNA here is from genome assembly GCF_001890805.1 of Aspergillus glaucus CBS 516.65. Taxonomy (NCBI): domain Eukaryota; kingdom Fungi; phylum Ascomycota; class Eurotiomycetes; order Eurotiales; family Aspergillaceae; genus Aspergillus; species Aspergillus glaucus. The sequence goes on along the minus strand of NW_019170478.1, from coordinate 140,164 downwards.
AACACGGTGTACGTGGGAACACCGACGTGGGGAAACTACGAGCCCCTCTGCTCTCTGGTGGGTTTGCAAGTAGTCAAGTACCGATACTACGATCCCGAGACCGCCACGGTAGACTTCAGCACCCTACTCAATACAGTCTCCAGCGCCCCCCCAAACAGCATATTCATCCTCCAAGGATGCTGCCACAATCCCACCGGAGCAGACTTAACACCGTCACAGTGGGATATGCTCGCAGGGGCAATGAAGCAAGCCAGCATCTTCCCATTCCTGGACATCGCGTATCAGGGTCTGGGCGGGTCAATGAATGAAGACGCCTACCCGATCAGGCTATTTACGGAGATGGGGTCTGAAATGGTTGTTTGTCAGTCGTTTTCTAAGAACTTGGGATTGTATGGTGAGCGATGTGGAGTGCTTCATGTCGTCAGCGCGGATGCTGGGGTTGCTTCGCATGTTTATGATCAGCTTCGCTGTTTGATTCGGTGGGAATTTTCTTCGTCGCCGGCTTATGGGTCGCGTTTGGCGAGTATTGTTATGGGCTCGAATCTGAAGGGGCAATGGTAAGTATATATCAAACTACTGCATGATAGGAGTCAGCACTAACGAGTACACAGGTCCGAAGAGCTAGTAGCCATGCGATCTCGGCTGCTCGACAATCGACAAAAGCTTCACCAGGCTTTGCAGAATGTACGTTCCCATCACCTCTGCCTCTATGCAGGACTAATTTCAACAGACATCTGGAAACTGGGGCGTAATCTTGACAACAGAAGGTCTTTTCGCGTATGTGCACCATTATTTCTCCTTTATTTGAAATGAAAACTAACTCTCGAAAGCTGCTTACCTCTGAGCCCACTACAGTGCCAGAATCTGCGCACAATACACCACGTATACTTGCCGGATAATGGTCGTATCAATATCTCTGGGCTAAACTCATCCAATGTCGACCGGGTGGCCTCTGCGATTGATTCTGTGGTGCGGGATACGAAGTAACATGATACATGTGATTGTCTATTCATATATCTATGCAATTGTTAACTTGAAAAGCTGATGAATGAATAACTCAATTAGGAGTCTTCTCATCTTTCAATATGTAGACGCCATTGATGTTACTGCCTGAGGTGTCTTTGTATGTCCTTCTGCACCATTAGCCAATCACCGCTCGCACAGCCACAAGGTCACAACCAAGCCCTGTATAGGTAACAACTCAGTAAAGTAAACAACGTCAAATATATAGGCACCACTGGGGACAGAAAAAAGAACAAAAAACGAGCGGCCGGGTGTCGAACCCGGGCCTCGTGGGCCACTAAACGCAAGCACTCTCCGGATATTTAGCATACCTATTAAGTGGCTATTGAGTCATGAAAACGAGTGAAATTCTTAGCATCCAAATGCATTGACTATGAAGCACCACGACTGCTGATCTCAACACATTATATATATATATTTTGCTTGATTCTGAAATTGGATTAATATTTCGGTTATATGGCTATGTGATCAGAGTTTATCATTCAGATAGAGACATGTCAAGCCCGGAAGTCAGAAAATCAGATTATGTGGTTCTTGGGGTATTGTCTTATTTTGATGGCCTCTACATGCCTGATATACCAGATAAACCAAACATTAGAAATGAGTGTTTTATGCAATGATATACAGAAGAGGCATTGTTTAGTTGTAGGCCAATTTTCACAAACCAGCATAACCTCGGATTATGCCGATGCCACTTGCCCCGCTAGTCACCCGTCAGCCATTTCAGTATTACCTCTTACCCACTACCAAACTAACCATTCATTTTCTTCTTCTCCTACCTTAAACACTCAATGCAAACCCATACGAGAGACAATGGGACTCACTCTCCGCTATGCCACCGAGGCCGACGCCAAAGGACGCAGAAAATTTGCAAGCAGCGAATGTCAGATTGACAACCGATGTACCTGCGACGGACATTGTGGATCCGACTTATATTCCAGAAGATGGAGAGGAGAGTGAGTATATCCTACCCTATATCGTTGGAAAGGGGACCAGTTGATCTATGGCAGTGTTCGAAAAAACCGTAGACATGCTCTGCAAATCTGACGACGAATTGCACCAGCTGGACCTGAATATGTTCGAGCGACGCTGGTACGAAGATTACCAAACCGATCTTGAGCAAATTAAGACAGCGCGAGTCAGCAAAGACGATTGTCTTTTCCTTCGCGATATCGTTCGTGATGTTGGGGCTGGGGCCAAATTGTATATACCCCATAGCTTACTATGGGATCGAAGGCTAGCAGGTAAAATAGGAAAGTAACGCATCCCTCTACAGTTGATTTTAAAATTCCTGCTTTAAATTTCAGCGGGTTCCCAGCCGATGGGGTTGTTGTGAAGGAGCGCAGATACCAGTCTTCTCCATTTTGTGATAATACGCCTCTTGCTCTTCTTTCGGTGAGCTAACCTCTTTCCTGGAGCTGCACCGTACCATGCTCACCAGATCATACGAAAAAACTGCAACTCAAGAGAAACAGAGCACCAAGTCCCCCAAGCCCTCCTGTCCTATAACAAAAACCCACATCTCGACAAGTACGAGTCATACGTAATCACTTTGGACCACACATTAGTACATGCAGAATCTCTTTGCACACCGGCCATTGTCTGAACCGTTGGAGCTGTACCGGTCAGAGGTGATGGATTTACGGGAAAAGGGTGGGATGAGAGAGGCTTGTAGGGTTCTTGTTGCTCCTCATCGGCGTTTTTTGGAGGTCAGTGTGGGATTGATGGGATGGAAGCTGGAGGGTTTACGCCGGGGGTTTGATGCGGTGACATTTAGAAGAGAATGCATTTTTGAGAGTACAGAAGTATCCAGCTAGCTCTTTTAATAAATGATGAATTGCTTCTCAACTTACCTGCATGTATGCGTTGTAGTTGTACGGACCCCTGCCTGAGGTGTCTCTGATCGCCGATTGCGGCCCACCGAGGTCCACGTCTTCCCCAGACCGCATCGCAACCTTTCCATCTTATCACCTCCTCCCATCACCTCCATCTCTCATCTCACTTTCTAACTCTAACCCATCAACCCACGAGTACGGAGTACACCAACAACCATGTACTCCCTCCCACTCCTCCTCCCCCTCCTAACAGCCCCCTCAACGGCCCTCCCCCGACACCAACCACCCCAGACCACCTCTCCCGACCTCACCCCCCTCCCCCTCATAATCTGGCACGGCCTTGGCGACAGCTACCAAAGCAGCGGCCTGTCCGAAATCGCCTCCCTCGCCGCATCCACAAACCCCGACACCTACATCCACATAATCCACCTCTCCGATTCCAGCACAGGCGACCGCCAAGCCTCCTTCCTCGGCAACGTGACCGAGCAAGTCGACGCCGTCTGCGAACAACTAGCTTCCGAGCCGATCGTTGGTACCGCGCCGGCGATTAACGCGTTGGGATTCTCGCAGGGTGGGCAGTTTCTGCGCGCGTATGTGGAGAGGTGTAATAATCCGCCCGTGCGGAATCTGGTCACCGTGGGGAGCCAGCATAATGGGATCTCGGAGTTTCAGGAGTGCATGTCGATGGATTTGATATGTAAGGGTGCAGAGGCGTTGTTGCATGCTGGTGTGTGGTCGGATTTCGTGCAGGGACGGTTTGTACCCGCGCAGTACTTTCGGGATCCGGATGAGGAGCCTCTATCCAAGTATCTGGAGAGCAGCAATTTCCTCGCGGATATCAACAACGAGCGTGAAGATTCGCGGAACGAGATGTACAAGGAGAACCTGAAGAAGCTGAATAAATTCGCAATGATCATGTTTGAGGATGATAGCATTGCGCATCCGAAGGAAAGTGCGTGGTTTGCGGAGGTGAATGGGACGACTGGGGAGGTGACGCCGTTGAAGGAGAGGGGTATTTACAAGGAGGATTGGCTTGGGTTGAAGGAGTTGGATGAGCAGGGGAAGTTGGATTTTTTGGCGCTGCCGGGGGATCATTTGCAGATGGATGATGAGCAGTTGGTGAAGTTGTTCAAGGACTACTTTGGGCCTGTGGAGGTGGATTTGCCTGATGTGGTGCCTGCGAAGGGTGCGAAGTCTGCTGGCAAGGTGCTTGTCGAGCAGTACTGATTTGTTCCGTTTCATGACCCTGATCAAGACTGATTGCTCTAGCTTTGATTTACGTATAGCATAGCTTAATACCCACGACGCACGATAATCAAATACACCCACATTATTTACACTCAATTGAGTCTAGCCATCTAAATACATGTAAACCATCAAACACAGCACCCGCCATGAACAGCATCCCATCCCGCTGTTCAACATGACCTTGAATTTGACCTAAAACAAAAGAAAATAAGGGTACTAAGTCAAGCCACGTCTATCAAAACTCAACACAAGAAAAAAAAGAAAAAAAGGCATAACAGAGACAGACAAGTTAAACAGTATAAAATCGCCAACCAAAGAACAAAAGAAACAGACAAGTCAAACAGAAAGGTCACGAAGATGACCGGTACGAATTATAAGTGCTTTTGCGAGAAGTTGGAAAAAAAAAATCATGCTAATGCGAATGCAACAAATGCAAGTCAAACTAAAACAAAGCTTGAAGAAATGTGAAAACGCGAAATTAAAGATCAATATGGCGGCCGCCTAATACCGCCATTGGCAGCAGGCCGCCTCGAAGAAATGCCACCCGTTCTTCTCGCCCCCTTGGGCCGCTCCGCATCATGCTTAGACAGAAAGTCGTTTAACTGGCGTTGGCTATCGCCATGGTCATGTTCCGTGTAGCCGCCCTCAATATTGGCGGTGCTTGCAAGCCCCGTGCTCGAACGGCTCTTGCTTCGGTTCAAGGTGCCGGCGTTGCTCGGACGGTAAGCATGGTATGTGCCAGCGCTGCCGTTGACAGAGGCTTGTTTTCGCGGGGCCGGCGCGGTGACCGGTCGTTCACCAAGCGGCGTCGAGGCTTGGGAAGAATCGCTCGGGAATCCACCCGGAAGCGACGGCATGGACGGAATGGAGAGCGACGGCGGGATCGGGGGAACAGGAGGGATGCCGCCGGCTTTCGACTGTCCATCGGTTAGAACAAAGGCCGATGCCCGGGGGGTTTCCACTCCGTCTCCTGGCGGCGTCGATTCTCCTTCGAAGACAGATTGTGGTCTGCTCGAAGCTCCGTCGCCGTCGAATTCAGATGCGGAATAGCCACTGACCATGCTTTCACTACTCGAGGATATAATGCTGTCGTTAGAAGCATCCAATCGTCCTCGTAACGGGCTGAGACGTCGTGCGTTAGAGTCCTGGTTGGTGGAAAGCACGCGTCTCAGCTCGTTGACTCGAACCGCAGATCCACGGCTAGAACTGTTCATTGGTGTTCCTGCAAATTCGGGAACACTCAGGCGCCTTCGATCAGGCAAGCCCGCTGCGCCTCCAGCAATAGAACCCGATCCATCAAGAGCTGAAACTGGAGAAGCCGTAGAGAACGAGCTGTCTCTGAATCCATTGCCATGGAAATGGTTGCGCGTGATAAAGGTTCCCGCTTTCGAGCCGCTGATGGATAATGTACGTGCCTTATCCTTTTGAACAGCCGCCAGACAGGTTTCCTTAGACCAAAATGCCAACATGTCGCCCTTGACAGACGATGGAAGATGCTCCTTCTCAGGAATGGCAGGGGCCGTTCCGTTCCCTCCCCCGCGCTCCGGGGAGCTAGGAGGGCTCTGGACAGGCGTCGGAATCGATCCGTTATACGCCTCTTCAATACGGTCAGCAAGTTCCTGAACATCATCTCCAAATGGACTCAACAGTTCAGGACTCTCCAGACCGCCTGGACTGGTTTCCTTGCCAGCGATAGGCGTAATAGTGTCAAGGTCAGCAGGTGGCAGACGGACACTGTCAAGCCAGACACCAAAGTTCCTCCGCTTGTCAATTTCGCTGTTAATCGCACCGCCAACTCTGTAAACATCCAAGTCGAACTTCTCAGTCAACTCCCAGAGATATCCAAAAACCAAGCTTCCGATGTTCACCTTAGACGCAGCGGAGTGCAGACTTGCCGCACTCACGTCGCTCTGCAACTTGAGAACCATGGGCAGCCCATATCGAACGGCGTTCATGCCAAGACGGTCGACCAAGTTCGTAAGGAGCAGGTGAAGGAGAAGGGTTTCCGATTCTTCCGATGAGCGCGCGAGCGCGTTTTCGTAAATCGTCAAATGCAGTAGACGGAGGAAGTTCGACTGTGCGACTTGAACAGCCTTTGCTCTGTGATTTCCTGAGTTCGATCCCCGCTTACCAGAGCGCTCGGCAATCTCAGGCAGCTGCTTGGCCAGAGAATTTGCTGGTTTGCCAATCGACTCGCTGACCCTGAGGTCGGTTTCGTTGGTTTCCAGTCTCAACCAGCACAGGAGGGCATCGGCATAGGTGTAGTAGACTTCCCGCTGGTCACGCAGGAGCCATTGCGTATCTTCCCACACGTGGATGCCAACACGGTTGCGGGACTCGACGCCAGCTGAAGCAGCCGGTTTCTTCCCGCTCGCTACGACAAGAACGTTCTTGACGGCTTTAAGCGCGACCACCTTGGCTGTGAGCGAGGAGAATGCTACTGCATTCTCACTAGGAGGGGTTGCCGGCTTGGCCGAGGGATCGAGTGTATCTGCCGTTGGAGCTTTCATAGAGTTTTCGTGATTGGCGCCTGGCTTCAGAAGGCTCAAGACCGTTCTGACCATGTCCGTGATCTGCTCGCCGTAGTAGATGTGGGTAGCGAGGTGTCCCACGGACTCCACAAGGAGGCCAAGCAGCTCTCTTCTCCGTTCCGTTAAAGCTGCTTCGTTGGCGTGCTTCTCTGTCGACTCGCCATTTGCCCCGTTCTCAGATGGTGACAGCACGGAGGAAAGGTATCGCATGAGACCGAGCAAGACGTCTATAACACTGAGCCCAATCATGTTCACCGATGACTTCAACAGCCAATCGACCATGTACACCATGGTAGTCGAACGGTCCAGGTTCTCTTCGGTAGGGTTCGTTTCGAGCAAGACCTCCATAGCAGCGTTTAGAATGATAAAGCGAACCTGCACAGGACACCACTTAGCCACAAGCTCCATCAACGACGTAGCCCATGTATCGCCCGTGGCCTTCTCCTGAGACGAGTTGGAAATCGGAGCCTTGCCAAGGATAAACCGCAGAATAGTGACAGTCGTGACACGGATCTGACCGCGGCTACTTCCCGAGACGATGATCTGCTCCAAGCAACGCAACGCAAGCAGCCTCACATCCATCTCCGCCTTCCGGTCAGCGTCTGCGGTAGTCTGCGAAGCCAATGCTGGGTCGGCCTCAGCCGCATCCACCGTCTGCACGGTTGCAACACTGACTCTGCGACGTGGGGCAAGCTCCGGCTGGGTCTTCTCAGGCTCTTGCGACTTCAGCTGGAGCAAGACCAACACATCCTCTTCGCCAGTGTACAGATTCTCCAGAATCACGGGGAGAATCAGCTTCAACGAGTCCCCTCCATCAGCAGCCAGTGTTTCGTCGGAGCCAACCACTCCTCTTATCGCTCGTAGCCCGGCGTTTCTCCATCGGATCGTCATCGGGGAACTAGAAGTGGTCTGCTGGGACGACGATTTGGTATCCGCGTAGCTAGCATACGTCCGCACGACTCCCTGATACTGAGTCGACAACTCCTGCTCAGCCGCAAGCGACGCCATATCCTGGTATTGACAGAACGTCTCAAACGTCGCAATCGAATCCTCCACCATAGAAATATCCTGGGACCGAAGAACGATATCGATAACGGAGAGGACATATCGCGCGTAGATCGGCAAGTCGCGGGGAACCTTTTCCATAAGCGCAGTGAGGATCTGAAGGGTAACTTGCACATTCCTAGAAGCGGAAAAGTAAAACCGTCAGCAAATACACCGGAACATAATCCTTCCACTGCCAGACTGTAATCTCACCCAAGCTTGCGTCGCCAGACATCGCGAGCTGCCCGTTTCTCCAAGAATGAGCAGACCTTGGTCAGCTTGCTGCGGCGGGTGCTGACATAGTAGAGTAGGTAGGAGAGTTCGCTAGCATTCGGTTTAACCTCCTGGACTCCTTTCTGGTATTGGGGGAAGCATTTCAGGATCAAGACCTGGTGCTTCGGTCGGCATGATTGGCGCATGCTCTCCATTTTGCACGGCGGCCCTATTCAAAACGTCTGGAAGCTCTAGGATGATGTGTATTCGCGACGAGATGGGGGAAGGAGTGACGCGTCGGGCCCAGACTGGCAAGGGGGAGGTGACCGTGGGAGCAAATCCAGTACTGGGTTAGACCATAGAGGTTATAGGGTAGATTCCAATGAGGGTCCGGTTACTGCTTTCCGTGGTATGGATACAGGACAATCCGGGGTGTTGTAGGGAGAGAAAAAGAGAGACCGGAAGGCTTCCAAACAACCAAGGGTGGGGCGTTCCACTATCTGTTCTCCAAGGCAGATAAGCCTGCAGATAAATGCACAACAATACCAACACCACTGACGATAGACAGAAGCCAGTGCGTCCCAGTCGCAGTGGGAAAAGTAAGGGAGTGGTGACAGTGGTGGTGGTTGGAGATGGGTGAAGAGTGGAATCGAGATCCGTTGATTAGGAGAGCGCCGGAGTTAAGCAAGTAGCGGCTGGGCCCAATCCCCGATTTAGCAACGAATGCGATTAGTTTAGGGGTAATTCTGCTGTCCCTATTTTGGGCATTGGTGGGTGTACTCTGTACTCTGTATATATATATATATAAAAGAGCAGATAAAAGAGGCCATTGGTTTCCTCCTTTTTCCTAATATTTGGTTCAGGAACCAGGGATAGTAACCGTCTACATTGGACTACGCGGAAGCATAGGATCTCTTCACCATCACTACTATGTACTCGTATTCTTATTCTGATTTCTCCTGACTCCATTATTCTTAATTAATCCAACGTGCAGCGGAGACTGAATCCATCCGCTTGTGTCAATGCTTTACCGGCGATCAGACACCCTGTCATTATGCCCATCCATTAGCACATTACCATATCCTTATATCCCGGAAAGTAATAAAAACATGTACTCCGGATCGGCCGGTGGTATCGTTTCCGCAGGCGTTGAACTAGCATATGTTGCGTTTCCCCAGACTCAACGTCTGTCGTTCGTTGTTCGCAAATAGCCGACAGCTGGGACCAACCTCGGTGACACATGAACAAAGTCTGTCTGCACCACAATTCTTGCCGTAGAATAAACATTGCGTGGCCGGAGGCAAAACTCAGATGGACACCGGTAGCTGCAAGAAACCCGGAGCATCCCGATAGACCTCACGTAGACCACGAAAGGCCATGACGATCGATTCGCATCTCTCCCACAGTATTATTCCCCAACCCATCAAGTCTTCACACCCCATCCTGTTTCTCCGCACCTTCCTGTCCCTGCTCTTCACCCCCCTCCTGCGCGCCCTCCTGCTGTTGCTGTTCACCCACAAGCCCAAGCCCAGCCAACCCCTCAATAACCTGCGGCCTTATAACATCCCTCCTGAACGTCTCTTCCTGCAACAATCGCAGCGCCCGCAGCGTCGGACCCGGATGCGTCAAAAACTGCGCGTAATCCGGCGTCTTCCAGTACGAGTAGAGATATGCGAGGTACGCGGCGAAAGCCTGCGCGTCGGGGTCGGCGGAGGTATCGGTGTCCTCGTTTGCGGTGTCGTCGCTGGATCGGGAGATACCTAGGAGGTTCGGGTAAGTGACGGCTAGGTGGGAGAGGTAGTAGGGGTTTGCGAGGGAGGAGACGAATTCGAGCTCGAGGGTGAAACGCGGGTTGGTGAGTGTTGGTGGGGGTTGTTGTTGCGGCTGTTCGGGAGGTTGAGGCTCCATGCTGGTTGGTAATTGATATGGATATCACTTGTTTCGTAGATGTAGAGATACGGAGATACTCAAGGTCGGACAGTGCGAGAGAAGTGTGTAGTTACTCCGTACTCCGACAGCTGCGGGAGAGGAAAGGTCGGCGTACACTCCGTGCTCCGCAGAACCACAACTGAACAGTAGAAGAGAAAAAGCATAAAAAAATGGTAATATGAGATGGAATGGAATAGAAAGAAAGAAAGAAAGAAACTTGAAGCAAGTCAGTTTTCTAATTTCGACTCGAGCCCTGATTTTATGAAGCTTAAGAGGAGAATCCCGGTGACAAGCGATTGACCAATGAACGTAAATAAATAGTAACTATGCTACAAGACACAGATGGTGAACACCCTCCTAGCTGGAGGAGAGTACTCAGTATTATTAGTCTGTGCCGGTTATATATCCAACGGAATACGATAGATGGCAGTGTTTGTATGAATAGAGATGAAAAGAAAGGGCCAAGAAGGAGATTTGAATGCAGTTACAAGGGGCAAAGGAAGAGCTATCCGTCCAGCAGCGAAGTATAACCTCTCGGAAATACTTGTCAAGATGCTACGTGGCTTGACAACTTGCACGGCAAGCAGAACCAAATGTAACTGCCTTTGTAGAGGTCTATTGAAATGCAGATAATCAATGACCAGGCGCGTTTCCCCCGGATCGAAGGTGTCTGACCAACTGACCTTGGAGAGTAATGCCCATGTATGCATCGCGAGAAAACGGCGACGGTACAAAGCACGGGGGAGCAGGTTAGAGGCTCAAGAGTTTCTTGCTGTGCAATCTCGACCTGTATGTTCTGGTATGACCTCTGGAGAAGCTTTTGATGAATCCGCTGTGCCGCAAAAAGCCAGCTTTTATCAATCGCGCGCCTTTTGGCCTGCACAAGCACCGTGGGAATTGGGACTTCCTCCGGGTAGAATTTGGACTGGCATACGTGCAATCCGATGCTTGTGTACTCCACCGCGAACTTGGTCAGAATGTCTTTTGAAAGTTTCCAGGAAAGAGGACTCGGAATCGAGAAGTCGGTCAAGCCCTGCAGTGGTCCGACGAATTGGTGGCGAGACAACTGCTGGCCTTGTCGGGTTCCATCTCGGGAGCAGGAACACAGGCGTGATGCAGTTCAAGCTGAACCAGCTAGACGAGACTAGTTTAGGCGCGTGTAAAACACGGTCGATCTCAGAAGAATGTGACGAGGATCTCAGGGGAACCAAAGCCAGACGCATTCCTTAGGGTTGCCGAGCCATCAACGGTCGTGCCATCTCCGCTGCAGAATGTAGAACCATCAGCCTGAAAGAACAAATACTGCAAAGAGACGTAGAATAATAGGGCCCATTTGATGTCTCCCCTAACCCAAACCGATCCATCTAACACAGACTCTAGTCGAGTATCACTCACTAAGCCACCTCAGCCTTTTCATCGGCCATCTGGATATATGCCTTGTGCCGAATACCATCCATGTCGGTCAGGCGTCCCGATATCACCACCACATCGTCTTGGGACGCAAATTGCTGGGAGGTTGGAAGCTCGTAGCCGAGGAGTTGGGAACTTGTGTCGGATCCATTCTTTCGCCAGCGCGGTGATAATTGAAGCGGACCGACGAACGAACCCATAGTGTATTTCGTGGATTTGGGAAGCGCGTACTTAGCCGGCCTGTTCGAGTCGATTGGATTATGGTAAAAAAAAAAAAAAAAAATCCCGAAGAAAAGAGAGCGAACGATGAGCCTGGAACAGAACATAGATGCTGAAGGGATCAAATAGAAATGGAACTTGATGGTAGGATGATCGCGAGAGACAGAGAGAATCGGAAGAAGCAAAGGAAAAGAAAGGCGGAGGAAGACGGACTGGAAGGGAGGTGGCCAGGAGCCCTACGTTCTACAAAAAGGGCAGGAAGTACGCTGCGACATGGAATTGGATCAATAGACAAACCATTCTTAGAGTAGAAGACAGCGTCTTTGAATCAATTCTTTTGGGTAGTTTTTAACTTGGATAATCCGATATAGCCCGTCATCTCGAAACGTACCGTTAATACAGAATGCCTTTCCGCAATGGAGACGTCTCTTACGCCGTACCCAAAATGGAAAGAGCAAAGGGAAGGTACCTACCTCGCCAACACTGGCTTCTTGAACAGTTGGCACCTTTCTCATTGATGGTCGTCTGGACTCTGGTTCCATTCGATACTTCTCTTTCTCTCTCTTTTCTCTTTTTTCCTTTCTTTCTTTTCCTCACAGTTCGTTCAACGCCAACAAGCTAAGTATACCCTTCTCAGAGTAAATCAATACGCTAATAACATGAACGGATTCGCTATTGCAGCACTTGTGGCCATGGTGTTTGGCGTCCTTTCGCTGATCCCAGCGAAGGAGTGGATTCGATACTGGCTCCCTGGCTTTTGGCCGAAAGACAGCGACGCTGAGTCCACTTCCACCTACCAGTTCCAACCTTCCCGAGACGAGGTGAACGCGCTTTAGAGGCAAGTGAGCTCTTGGAAGCTTGCCGTGGACCTGAATTACACCACTGAATCTCGTTTGAGGGAAGTGGTAGGACAAGATAACACGCGGCTAGACGCCATGAAGGCTGCAGTGACTGGTCCATCCTCAAACGGGCAGCTCATTCTCGTCGACAGGACAGAGCTTGAGTGCCTGGTCAACGACCACGAGGAAATCCAAAGACTGCTGGATCCGGATCGAGGGAATGTTGGTGCTGGTTGAGGAGCGACAACAACGGATGGTTTCTGCATATGCTCCCCAGCATACTGTACAAATTTGTCTTTTGGGTCACCGCGGCCCCCCTCCCCCAATACTTCGCTCTTTCGAGGCGGCTCACCTTGATGGAGCGGAGTGGGGGAGGCACCAGCGATGAGCTCACACTTCTGCGCAGTGCTGGTGACTAGTAGCCTTCGGGTGAAGCTAAGATGAGCTCGTAGATAGATACATGTAGAGACAGTCGAAGATGGATAGCAAATGGTCATGTGTAAATAGAACAACGTCATCTGAAGGATTTTTTTAGGTCTATCAATTAGCAATCAAAGCTTCATATGACGGAATATTCGTGTTCAGCCAGGGTGTCATGTCAATGCTCAGTGTATATTGAGACGATAATCTAAGATATCCGGTAGCTCGGGGCCATTCCCCTATCCCTAAAGGACGTCTGACATTTACCACTGTCATATCTGGAGTGTTCGAATCTGTCAGTTTGGTGATATCTGAACTGCAGCTGGGACAATGCCAAGTATCCGAATTTCTCATGAGAGAAAGCCACTTAGTGGGACACAGCCACACAGGAACCATCTCAGAGATGAGATAATTAGTAGGAAGCTTATACCAATAGTAAGCCCTCAACCTATTACCTTCAGTAAGAGTAAGTATGGTCACAGCTTGCACTGCTGAGTATGCACGACATTCATGTAAGAGACAACGTCCACCTTGGTCATTGGCTGAATCCTTGAACAAGCCGGTATCAATAAACCGACGAGCAATGCGGTCATCAGTTGACTTCCTCATCAGATATTTCACGACGTGTGCCCGATCACGAATAGTCATCGAAATACAAGGGCAAAAATCCAAAATCCCAGCCCAATCATTGCACCGCCTCAAACAAGGACCGATCAAGCGGTACATCGCATCAAACTCTTCGCGCGGATGTAATTTCTGACAATACGCACAGCATGTCCATTTACTATCCTCGAGTTGACTGAGCAACTTCATCCGCAGATGATACTCCCTGCTCTTAACATACCACCGGTCAGACGTGGACAATGGTTTCCCCATAGTGCGCAATCCAGGAAAACGCAACTCCTTGGCTTTAAGCACCCAGCTGAACAGATCGTAAAGATCTTTGCAGCTTAGGGCCAGGCAGACGCGGCTTGGTAAGGGTAGATGAGAGAATATCTGGAGCAGTAGTTCCATCGAGAATTTGAATAGCATGGGTTCGAGACCCTGCTTTTCCGTGGAAGGAGCAGCAATCTTCGATGGTCGTTGTCTTTGAGCGAGTCTGGAAAGTTTATGGCAGAGGATACTCCAGCGCTGGCGAAGCGCTATTCGAGCCATGTTGAACGTTCAGTAAATGACCAGCAATGTCGAACGAGACTCGTGTATCTTCATTTTTAAGAGAGGCCTAAAAATGAGTCAGTTGATTTTTGTCGGAGTGATGTAGCGATGAGATATGGCGCACATTTGATGACGAATTTCTGTTTGATCTCTTATCTACAGTGTCATTTCTCAAACAGATGAATAGAGATGCTGCTGGTGACAGAGCCGAGCTTTTCAACCGGTGAGTCTCATTTGCGAACGACTATTCCACTCCTGACTCATAGGTTTACATAGACACAATCGAGGACATCACCAGCAGACAGCAAATTAATGCATTCCTACACAAAACACCACCCAAAAATCCCCCAAGCCCAGCAACCAAACATCCACACCCACCACCCATCCTCAACAACCCTACATATCAGCATCATAAATCGAAGGCCTAAGATGCCTCGTTGAACTTGGCCACTCGCCCCACCCCAAGAGGCCGTCTTACTTCCACAACCGTGTAGCCTCGCGCATTGTGATCTTTCAATTTAGTAATATCTGTCCTGCAGCGTGAGAATTGACTGGGTTTGGAATGCTTGAAAGATTGGCAATCTTCCAGACGCATGGATGAGCATAAATATACTGGCTCCATTCCCTTGAAAAGGGTGGTGATGGGGAGCTTGTGCCAGGAGTGAGACTGCAATTCACCACTTTCTGTGAGGGTGAGTGTGACCTGGGATTTAGCGGTCGAGTACGCGTGGCACTCATGTAGAAGGCACTGTCTGCCTTGACTGTCAAGCCTGGTCCTAAACAGCCCAGTATCAATATAACGACGGACAACACGATCCTCAGTTTGTGTTTGCATCTGCCTCCTGGCTAGATACCTCACAACCCCCGCCCCCTCCCTAACCGTCAATGAAACACACGGACAAACATCCAAAATCCCAGCTCCCGCAAAACACCTCCTAACACCCGCCTCACCCCCAATCCCCAATCCCCAATCCCACCAAAACCCGCAACCCCAAACTCCCCCCTCCGATGCAACTTCATACAAACAGCACAACACCCCCACCTCACATCCTCCAACAGCTCCAACAGCGCCATCCTCGCCTTATAAGTCCTAGTGCACAGATACTCTCGTACAATCATTGACTGACCAAGCAGTGGGAGGCGCGGTAATTGTAGTTCGGGTGCCTGTAGGGCTGGGGTGAAGAAGGTGTAGAGGGATTTGCAGGTTAGGGCGAGGCAGATGCGGGTTGGGAGGGGGAGGTAGGAGGATATTTGGAGGGTTAGTTCCGGGGGGGAGGGGGGGATTGGCTTGGTGGATTTGGGGGGATTGAGTTGGGGTTGGGTGAGCGTAAAGGGGAGGGTGGTAAGTTTTCGGAAGAGGGTATGGTAGGCATGGTGGAGGAATGGTCGTGTTATGGTGGAGAGGAATGGCATTGTTCAAGTCGTGTAGTTGAAAATATTCGCTTAGTGTAATCGAGGTAGGAGTGAGAGGATAGAAGATGAGTGACTCGAGCATCGCCGACAAAGTAGGCACCAGCGAAACGTCGAGTCTAACGTCAGTACAGAGAGGATAGCAGTCCCGAAGTTCGACTGAGAGTGTCGCAGATACTGATATGGACGTGGGTGAAATGGATGGAGGAATTGGGAGCTATTCTACCCTAACACAGTATACTCAATAGCAAGCCCACTACGAATAACTACGGAGAGACATAACTAAGCAACGATAAATTATGCTAACATGAAGCTGCGAAACTCAAAACAAGCAAATAACCATACCCTATCCCATGCCCAAAGTAAACCATCACTCAACGCCTATTCTCTTAAATCCCGGGTAATGCAACTAATCAGACATAATCCATCGGCGGACTCCACATCCACATCGCATCTCGTTCGATCAAAAGCCCTCGTCATAGGGCAGATGCCAATAGCTACTCCGTTTCCAGGTGATAGTCGATACCCAAGGAGGTTTATGTTAAAAAAAAAGAGCCCAAATCACTTCCCTCAAGCAGATGCTTCCAAGTAAACACCACACAACAGACGGGATGATACTTCATACACGTCTGTCTTTTGATAAGATGACCTGCATCAGAACAGACGCCGAGCCAATGACACTGGCGAACTTCACAATCTGTCGTCGCTAAAATGCAAGAAACCAACAAAAACGATAAGAGAGCCGTTTAGTCATCGCTGACTCGTCGCTCTGGACGTGGCCTTCTCAAACTCTTCATACGGTTGAGCAATCCACCGCTGCCGTTGTTGGGCTTGCTTTCATCAAATCCTGAATTCGAGCGTTCGTTGGAGAAGGTGCTCTGCTTAGGGCTGCTGGAGGATCGGGCCCGGCCAGCTTCAGGGACTGGTCGCGAGTCTTCAGCGCTGTTGATCTTCGCACCCTTCTTATCCCACTCTTCGTCATAGTCTTGTATAGAAGGTTTGCGTTCAGGCACACGTGGGGGCTGGCCGCTCAAACCGGCAGGGCCAGGGTACGACGAATCCGGGGACACGACCCGACCGCTGGGAGCTCTGTTAATTCCACGGATGCGCTGCGCAAGGCTCTTCTTTCTCTGCAATCCTCCACCACCCGGGGCGACGCCCTGTTCATTCTCGCTGGCACGGCGCTGCATAGCATTGCGACTTGCAGGAGCACCGTCCAGGAATGTGCTTGTTCCCAGTCCCAAACTGGTGGGCCCGTGAACTGGCTCAAGTTTAGACTTGGGGTCGAAGCTGACGCCCTCGGCTGATCGGCCCACGGTGTCAGGGGCAGTACCCGTCGAGGCATAATCGTTCCATCCCTCCGTGGCACGGCCATGGAACAGGTCCAGGTCGATGTTCTTGTTCACGGGACCGGCACCACCCAAGGCCATGTTAGTGGAATCCTGGGGGAATGCTTGCATTGGTGCTGTGCGCACGCCCTTGCGGTTCCGGTTAGGGTTACAGGCATCAAACGGTCCGTCGTGATGGAACACTGAAATAAATTAGTTACAGGCATTTAAGCTAATAGACGAGGACAACTCACTTCCTGTTCCGTAGATGCTGGTGACGTCCAACTTATCAATGATATCCATGTGATAGTTGGCCTTCTTGGAGCGAGGCTTGCCATCGCGGTGGCGGGCCTCACGGTCACGGCGACGCCTCTCTCTGCGTCGTCGCTCCTCCTCAGGGTCCATGGCCTTGGGTCGCTCCATGACGGAGGATTCCGAGTTCCGACGGGGTCGACGCTCCCGCTCCCGGCCTCCGTGGGTGGTGTTGGACTTGGTCAAAGCGGGCGGATCAGCGAAAATGTCCAACGGATCTTTCTCACGGCGAGACGGGTGATCTTTGGGACGACGGCTGGTGGTAGGTCTCTGCTTGAGTCTATCGTCCGGACGAGGAGGGGGCGGTCGGTGACCATTGGACTGCGGGGCCTGGTTGAGCGACAAGCTAGCCTGTATCAGTTAGAAGAGTGAACCCCTTTCAAAAATCACATGTAAAAAAGAGGGGTGTACATACAAAAAGATCGCTGGTGTTTCCCATGACTTCTTGCGGCACGGGTTGGACCGGCTTAACCGGTTGCAGAGGCTGCTGAAGAGGCTGCATCGGAGGCGACATCATGCTTGCACCTGGAGCAGATTGAGGAGAAATGGCATCCGAGTCGTCAAGGAAAGGGTTGGTCGAGGTTGGCCGCTCGGGACGAGGGGCAGAATTGACGGCAGGCGACAGTGCACGGTTTCTAAAGGGATTGTTGGAAGCCAGATTGACCGGCAGTTGGGGCGAGTTTTGACCGTCTGCAGAGGAGGGGAGCAAGTCAGTTATAATGCTTCAAAGAAATTTAGGCAACATCCAGTAAGATGAAAGAGGGGTCAATGCAGAAGCGCCCGAAAAGACAGAGAATTGAGAAGAGGGGGCGAGCGGGCAGGCATGAAACAAACTCAGGGGCATAGGGGGTGGGCTGCGTGGCCATGATTCAAGATCGCGCGACAAAGCAAACGACAGGAACGGACCAAGTGGGAAAGGGGAGGACATGGGGCTAGCAGGAGATGAGATGATGGCATTACGCACCAGACGGACCCGGCGTTACGCCGCCGGGATAGGCGTAGGGAAGGGGTTGCTGAGGAGCGCTCATGGTTGGATAGCTGCAATACCACTGCGCAAAGACCAAGCGGATAGAGTGGGTGATTGATATACTCCTGACGTAGGAGAGGACGAGCGGTTCGAGGTCAGATGGGAGTTAATCCGCGCGAGGACGACAGGCAAGAGAAGCTTTTTGGTGAAACGGCGGCGCAGGCAAGCCGTGGCTGTCGGGACCAGCGAGAGGGGAAAGCGCAATACTGAAAGAGTAGCACGAGGAAAGGAGATTGCGCTGGAGAAAAAGCAAACAACGGGCGTGACGACGACGCACGACGAAATGAAGGAGCACAGATGGGTTAAGAGTGAGAGAGAGGAGGAAAAAGCCCCCTTGAAGTAGTTGAAACGAATCGGAGGAGGTATGCAGGCGGATCGTCAGGGAGAGGGTACGTTTATCCAAGCGTTTTTGATGAGTGGACGCGTATAAGAAGAAAGAGGCGAAGAAAGAACGAAAGAAGAAAAGGAAAGAAAGAAGTGGATGAAGAGAGGGAGAAAGAGAAAGAGAGAAAGAGAGAGGGGAACGGAAGAGAGGGGAACGGAAGAGAGGGAAAGAGAAAGGGAAGGCAACGCAATAATAATAATGGGTGTGGAGGAGCAGATCAAGAGACTTTTTATTAGAACAGTCAACAATCCTGACAGCAGCCTAGAGTGTGGTTCATTATTCTGTATTCTGCTATCTATATTGCTGCAATTCTCCTAAGCACTGGCATCGGAAAATTCCCTTTATTTTTGCCCGTTCACTGCACCCTGTTTGTATATCATTACTAGTATTCTGTACCCGTTCTCGCCTCCTGATCGCCACTCGGCCGTCAGGGGTTGAATGCAGCATTAGTCATTATCTTGTTAACTAACTAGTTAACTAACTACCTACAAAGTATGCCCTTGAATTCATACAGCAGGTCAGTATTCTTTGATATACAACTGAGACTCTCTAGAATAGTGTATGTACTATGTGCTATGTATACGCGGCGAATATGCTGTGATATCAGACATATCTTCCATCCTCGCTCCGGAATGCCTGTCGCGTCATGTGTAGTACAATTCCCTTGGCGCATTCTATACACATAATCTGGAGAACTCTCCCTTATCTCTGCTCTAATCTGGTTCCTGGTTCATTTTCTGATTGCCCTGACGCATTCGCTACTGGCCCGTCCAAGAACAGGTCTGCAGGTCAGGTCTATAAAAAGAAAAACTGCCCGAGATTCCTGTTCCCGAGCTCCCGCTGGGTAATTGTCTTAATCATGTACTCGGACACAGCAAGTGTACTCTGTTAATCATCAAACAAATTCTCATCGTTATTTACTGTACTAAATAGTATCCTGTATGCCCCGACATGTATGTAGAGAGAAAAAAAAAAAAAAAAAAACACCCCCCAATAACTCCCGTCATAAAGAAAACCATCAATAAACCAATGTAGACATGACATGACTTGCTAACCGTCTCGGCATCAATTCAAAAACAAACTGAATCACGCATTCGAAACAATATGGCGATCACCGCTAAGCCACAGACTGCTCCCGCTGCTGTTGTTGACGGCGTCTCAGAAGCGGGTTCTGGGCCGCAAAGCCCGCCCTACGGTTCGATTGAGGCGTGGGTCTCGACAGTGTGTACCTGGGCTCAATGTTAGTACCAAGGAATACGCTAGTAGGAGGAAAGAAACATACTTGGCAAATGCACGCGAAAGAGCCTTCTTGCAGCTGACCTTCTGGCTACCGATGAACGAGTCAACCGTCACCGCAATGGCACGGTCAATATCCTGCGATGAGCAGAAGTCGGACAAACGCATCCTGCAGAAAGACTCCGCAATACGCATAATGGCTTCAAGGTGACGGACCTACAAAATTTTTGTTAGCGTTGCTTTTCTTGACTCTGAGTAGGTTCGAACATACAGTAATAGGATAAGCACCCGTAGCCAACGACTCTCTTCTCATGTCGGAAAACAGACGAGCGACCTTGTCCTGATCAATCTGGTAGAGCTTGGGACGGCATCGTTCACGGGCATAGAGGATATATTTCCGGAGCAGTTCTTGCGGGATCTCGCCCTCCTTCTCTTCCTCTGCCTTGCGCTGTTCTTCTTCGCGGCGCTGGATCTCGTCTGGCCTCAGGGGCAGACGGATTCCGTCCTCATCGACTCGGTAGCCCTCCTCGTCAATAAGGTTACCGTCGTCATCGATCAGACGACCCTGTTCATTGCGACGGGGTCTGGCAGGGTTAGCACGGGAGTGCGATTCGACGACGAAGCTGGCGAGACGCTCGTCCTCTGTTGGCTCGACCGTGTCACGGACAACGCAGAGGATGTCGAAACGCGACAGGATGGGCTCAGTGAGCTCGACGTTGTGAGAGAAGGGGGCGGTGCTGTTGTAGCGTCCGCCGATAGGGTTAGCGGCGGCGACGACAGCGCAACGGGCTTGGAGTGTGGTGACAATTCCGGCCTTGGAAATGGAGATGGTCTGCTGTTCCATTGCTTCGTGGATGGACGTCCGATCTTGATCGTTCATCTTGTCGAATTCATCAATGAGACAGGTACCGCGGTCTGCTAACACGAGAGCACCACCTTCGAGCGTCCATTCGCTGGTAAGGGGATCGCGGCGGACGCTGGCCGTCAAACCGACAGCACTAGCTCCTTGACCAGTCGCGAAGACGGCACGATGCGCTGTCTTCTCAGTATACTTGAGGAACTGTGACTTGGCCGTACCGGGGTCACCAAGCAGCAGAACGTTGATGTCACCACGGATGGCCATCTTACCCTGAGCTTCTTTGCTGACACCACCAAAGAGCGAGAGTGCAATGGCCGTCTTGACATCGTGGTGCCCGTAGATACTGGGTGCCATGGAACGGACGATCTTGTCGACAATATCGGGGTCCTTGGACAGGTTACGGATTTGACGCTCGTCTTCTTCAGTCATGCGGAAGCCAGCCAGCTGGTCATGCGACTTGACTACATGGTTGGCTTCGAGGATTGTGGCGAATACAGGGAATCCGTTCTTGTTGTTAAGCTGCGCGTCATAGCTGTTGCGGTAAATACCAGTCACTTCAATCTCGTCGCCGGGCTTGGCCGTGTCGATCAGGTCGGCAAGAAGAACAACTTCACGTTGACGGGGAAGTCGTCCGGCTGGGACGGAGCCAGGAGACTCCTGCAATGTCAATTTCTGATAGTTCCGGTATACCGTCTTCTCTGAGTTCACTGTGAACGGCCCCTTGGACTGACAGTTTTGGCAGTAGGAAATCTTGACTTCGGCAGTGGCCTCCTGCTGGAACGGGCCCAGAGTGATGTTACACTTCTGACAGATGAACATCACATATTTCAGCTGAGGAAACACGCCACTCCGGCGGGTTACGACACCGCCAACTCGAACAAGACAGTTGAGGTGCGACTGGCGTAGCTGCCGCAGGGTATATGTAGTCGGAACGTCTGTCATGCGCACGTGGATTTCGTTATGGATATCGTGGTATTGAGGATAGTGGAAGAGAGTAACGTCAAGAGCGGCCTGGTCAAACACCTTCAGGACCTCGGTAGGCTCATTCGCGACGAAATACGAAAGAGCGGCTTTGGCCTCAGCCAAGTGGTTGTAGGACACTTCGAGCGATGCCGAGTTAACCTCACCCAGAGTCTTGATCTTGTTTCCGTAGACCGACGAGCCAGCCGCATCAATGTACTCTGTCAGGAAAGCTTTGAATTCTCGGTAGATTGAGCGCAGGACCTGTGGCTGTAGAATCCAATCCGTAAGGTTGGATGCCTTGACATCCTGCAACTCGTCCAGCGTGAGCTCTTCCATGGCTTCATCGCCCATATCAACCTCCTCTCGGTCCTCGTCATAACGGTTCCTTCGCCGACGAGGTTGACGTGTGAGATCCAGATCACCGTCATCATCGTCCGGCATGAAAGCTGCAGGCATCCGACGGCGACGCTCCGCTTCGCGATCTCTCTTGAACATTCGGGCTTCGAGTTGCCGACGCGTACCAAGGTCTATGTCTTCTTGCTCCTGGTCATCGTCGTCGATATATTCGCCTCGGTATTGGTCGTCGGCGGTCGCCCGATAATCTCTCTCGAAGTTATCACCGAACAGGTCGATCCCATCTTCATCCTCTGCCATTTCCTCAAGGTCGTCAACATCGCCGAGGGCTTCCGCTTCTTCATCTCTGTCGCTTTCATCGTCGCCAAATGGGGCCGGAGGGGACGAGGGCGGCGCTACCGAGGGGTTAGCGGGATACCAGACAGGCCTTTCTCAAAACTTACGACTCGATGGCGGAGCAGCGATCGAAGAAGTCTCATCATCGGGCTCGCGAGATCTCTTCCGGCGGTTCAGGTTGCCCAACCCGCGATTTGCTGCGGATTGGCTTGGTCGGAGTGGTGAACTGCACGCACACAACTTGGTTAGAAGACCCAGAAAAACGATACTTTGTCACGGAATGCATTGGATGTTGACTCGGGAGAACTCACCTCATACTATATGTGGTATTATAGGTATTCCAGCAACGAAATTTGAAGGGATTATACTGAAGCAATCATCGGCTGGAGAAGTGTCGTCTGGCATCCATCCACTTGAAAGGAGACCAAAGGGAGAAAGATTCTTTCTTGGCACCGCTACACGGTGGACGCGTCGAGGCGCGTAACGCGTCGCCGTCCATTAAACCCCGATCGGGAAAGATGAGTTCTAGTGGGCTTTCCAGATCGGGTTTAGCTCCTTATCGCAACATGCCCTCAGTCCGACTTCAACCATGGTAGACTTTCTATGTCATGATTGGTACAAGACTTCGACTCATAAAACTGTCTCGTGCCTTGGTTTATTGACACTAACACACGTTCTCAAGTTCCCTCGCTTCTCAACATGGCTTGCGTATCACTTAACGAATGTCGTCGGATTCAGTGTCGGATATTTCGAGCACTACGATTGATGCTGACACCCCCTAAACCATGGTTACCCAGAATCCCGATAGAGCTCCTCCAGAATATTTTCTCTCGTCTGCCATTGCCTAGTCAGGTCTGCTTGGCCGTACCTGCAAGGATTTCTACAACATATTCAGCCCAGTGTTCCAGGCTAGCGAGTTACAGTTTCCTCGACTGAGTCAGACACGAAAGCATCCAGACGACCAAGATGACGACTATTATATACGGATGAGTCTTCTTCGCCAACTTGAGGATAACAAGTGGGCATGTTGTCCACGTTGTAAATGCTACACCCACGTGAAGAGCTTTCTGGGTTCGCACTGACAAACCTGCATGTAAACGGTATTGCAGTACATTCCCTCGGCTATTTGATATATGCCCTTGCATCACTTTGACACCTCGTGCTCGCGCGCATATCGTGGGACATCTTGAATGTGGAACAAATGGCAAACTAATCCCAGATTAAATCAGCAAGGGACAGTTGAAAGACTCACACACTGACACAGAGGAGCATGCTCTTTTGCATGATTGTAGCGCCTACAATATTCAAATTAAAATCAGGTTCTCCATTGACAAAGGCGATAAATTAACTGTCTGTACTCAATATGAGGTGCCAGTTCCAGTTCCGAATGTGAACTCAGTCTACCTCTGCCGCCATGAAAGACTTGAAAAAAGTCTGTATGCATCGCAAATTACCAACCCTCGATCTTGCACTTACTGCAATACCCGTATCGCCAAGTTGTCAAATCACAGCAACGTTCCAGGGTCGATGACTGTGCAAGCCACACGGTACTTAGGACGAGGAGAATGGCCTTTTGGCAATTACGATGAGAAGTTGTCTCTACAGGCTCGATCGACACGTGATGTTCCTTTTTAAATTCATAATTAGAAAGGTTGCTTTCTATTCCGTAGTTGCTGCTGCTATTTTGGAAGGGGTGTTGTCATTTTTGAATTGCTAATGCGATGATGTTTAGTCCATAGTAGTCCTGGTTATTTCGTATAGAATGGCTTCGTGTCATATGTTGCATTGGACCATGTCATAGTTTTTGTATAAGACTTCTAAGTTAGCTGCCTAGCTACACTCTTGAACTCAATAACCTCTCATATTTGATCATTTTCACCATGGCCCCATTGATATCAAGCATACAGATCTTGCCCATTAGGGCCTCGCGGCCAACGGTGAATCCTGAACCTCTGCCACCATCTATACTCTTACCACCCATGTTTTCAACGGAACTGCTCCTGAAACTCTCATCTCATCTGCCATCGCCAAATCAGGTTTGCTTGGCCTTGACTTGCAAGGAACTCCTCGGCATCTTCGGCTCTGTGCTCGAGGCTAAAGAGTTGAGATTACCCCGGGTAGATCTAACGATAGATGAGTCGGACGAGGAACTCGATTCGGGCGAAGAATCTGATTTTGACGAGGAAGATGATTCGGACGGAGAAGGCTATTCTGATTTAGATGAGGAAGAAGATGGAAATACGGAAGGAGAAGACCCCGAGTGGTATTCGCGGATACACCTTCTCTGCCTACTAGAAAACAACAAATGGGCGTGCTGTGCGCATTGTGAGAAATTACATCCACGTGAAGAGTTTCCAGCAGGTGAACTGTCATCGATTCCTTCCAGAAGACGATGTGCCAAATATTTCAGCTACTTGATATATGCCCTTGCATCACCTCGTAATCGAGCGCGTATCGTCAGGTATCTGCAGAAAATAAGTGAAAAGCAGCCTCTTAGCTTGATCGACAAGGGACTGCTCAAAGATGCAAAAACTGAAAAAGAAGGCAATTGTCTCTCTCACGAATGTGGTGCCTATCAGAGCATTCGAGCTGAAATGAAGTTCTATCTCAGAAAAGGTGCTAAGTTATTTGTCCGTACTCGGTTTGAGATTCCTTCCTCGGCTTCCGCTTCCGCTTCGGATACGAACAGTGTACATCTGCCCTGAAGAGGACCTCGGCGACAGCTTACTGGAAATGGAGGACTTTAATGCCCCAGACTCCCAAAATTGCTACCAGTGCCTAACACATATCAGATTGCTAAGTTCTGAGCCCGAGTTGAAGGTGGTGCAAACCACGCGTTGCTTAGGGAAGGGCGAATGGCCTTATGATCGTTATGATTCGGATTTGTTAAGTCAGGGTCGAGAACTTATATTTATCTATCTTCATTAGAAACTGTTTTTTAATTGCTACCGTTAGCTGAAGGAGATTTACCATTCTGCATTGCCCAATCTCTCATCTCCATTCAGAGGACCTCGTGCACAACAACCACCCTTCTCGTCCTCGACAGACCCAGACCCAGACCCAGACCCAGGGATCTATCAACTACGCAATAATACCCCAGATACACGTGCCAGCCATGAGAACGTTAATCGAATATTAAGAACAGTACTTCGAGCAAGTAGGGCATCATTATCGCCATGTATTGCGTGAAATTAAAGTCAACCGAAATAACTAGATGTAGTCGTAGGATAGGTAGGCGGTCCCAAGGGGCAGAATCGTTCAATATACAAACACTGCAAACAAAAGTGCGGCGCGCGTTGATAAGAGCCACTGTTTTTGGGGCATCTCTTGCGCCGCAAAGAAACATCCATCATAGGTTTCCATTGACTCGAAGAGCTGATATGGATAACTCAGAAGGCCCCAGGACTTCTCGTGACCAAGAGACGCCCAAGGTTGCAGGTGGCATCGCAATGCGTCGAGACAGCCTTGCTTCCCATGATTCCCGCACGGTTACCTCAGAAGAATCCCACACGGCGAAAGAGTGAGTATCCTTGATATGGACATGAAATTTCCATATGTAACTGTATTTATGAGACTCTGACAAGCTCACCTTCTGCAGGTTTATCGAAAATCAACTACAACTCGAAGCCGACGCACGCGAAGCCCTTCCATATGTGAGTGCACGCCTCAGAATGTCTCGGGAAGACACTCACTAACCTGGACCCTTTTAGTCCTTCGACTCATGCTCGCAAGCTCTAGGCCCCCTCCGTCAAAGCCTCTTTGCCTGCCTTACCTGCAACCCGTCCACCAAACCTGACGAGTCGTATACCCCCGCCGGCGTCTGCTACTCCTGCTCCATCTCCTGCCATGGCGAGCATACTCTAGTTGAGCTATTCGGCAAGAGAGACTTTGTCTGCGACTGCGGAACCACGCGCCTCCCTCCATCTGCTCCCTGCGCGCTCAGAAATGACCCGAAGACCGGCCGAAAGGGTGTCCACTCGCAAGAGCCCGTGGCGAACAACAAATACAACCAGAACTTTCAGAATAGGTTTTGCGGGTGCGGTGAATCCTACGATGCTGACAAAGAGAAAGGGACTATGTTCCAGTGTCTGGGTCTGGGTACGGTTGAGACGGGAGGCTGCGGAGAGGACTGGTGGCATCCGGAGTGTATCGTTGGTTTGCCCCGAGACTGGCACAAGGCGGAAAAGAAGGAGGGAGACGAGAACAACGAGGATGAGGAGCCGCCACTGCCTCCGGGCTTCCCTGCTGAGGACGACTTTGAGACATTCCTTTGCTACAAGTGCGTTGAGTCGAATCCCTGGCTGAAGCGCTACGCCGGAACTACTGGCTTTCTGCCTCCGGTTCACCACAAGGGTGATCAATCTAAGGTTCCCGAGAACGGCGAGTCTAGCAAGGAGGATACGGCCAATGCACCACATGAAGACGAGGGCAGCTCAAAGAAGCGCAAACTCGAGGACGACAAGGATGAGCCAGCAGCAAAGAAGCCAAAAGCCGACGAAACCACCCCCGCAGACTCTGAGCCCAAGTCCGAACCCGAACCCGAACCAGAACAACCCACCAACAAACACGGCAACCTCCCCAAGAACGCACCCACCGGAACCTTCTCCCTCTTCCTCAAAGAAGACTTCCGCGACCACCTCTGCCGCTGCCCCCAGTGCTACCCACACCTTTTCACTCACCGCCAACTCCGCGAAGAAGAAGAAACCTACGAACCCCCACTCTCCGAAGCCGGCGACGAAGAACCCAACGGCGGCGGAAGCACGGGTACCGGCTCCCTCCTCGACCGCGGCGAAGCAGCGTTCAGCAACATGGATCGTGTACGGGCTATTGAGGGCGCGATGGTCTACAATCATCTACGCGATAAGGTGAAGGAATTCCTAACGCCGTTTGCGGAGAGCGGGGCGGCTGTTGGGGCGGAGGATATTAAGGAGTATTTTGCGAAGTTGAGGGGTGATCCTGCTGCAGCGAATGATGATGGAGAGAGTAATGGTAATGAGGGTGCTAATAGGCATGAACAAAGTGGTATGTTTAATTCCCATGACTTTGCTGGTTCGTATGCTAACAATGGGGCAGGATACTGATGGGGAGTTGTGTTTGTTCCTTTCTTAATTGTATCACGGAGTCATTAGTGTGGTTTTTCGGTACGGGTTGGGTTAGGTATGGGTATGGGTATCAGTATCGGGGATGAAGAATGATCCAAAGGCGCAACGGACGGAAGTAATTCATGTGTATCAATTATGTCAGACTAATTTATATTCGACAAGCCACCGAACGAAAACCTTCAAATAAATATTAATATATCAAGGAATATGGTATATAATTGTAGCGCCGATCGAGAAGAACATAAAGACACTAACGCCCGCTTTCGCATGCTCAAAAAGAGAAAGAGAATTGAAGACCCATTATGAATACGTTACTCCTTAAGTCTCTTCGCCGCCCTCCCCAACAAACTATCATCCGGCAACCCACTCCTCTTCGTCCCCGGCAACGAACCACTCCTAATATCCCCATCATCCTGCGTAACCCTCCGATGCGGATACCGTCCCTCCAGACCCTGGAAACAATCCGCAGAAACATGTCCCCCCTCCTTAAAGTACGGATGCTCAAGTGCTTCCTGCGCAGTAATGCGTTTCGTAGGATCATATTCGAGAAGACGAGAGAGAAGGTCTAGGCCCTCTGCACCTGGGGTCCCGATGCTAGAGGTTGACGAGTAGCCGCCGTTCTTGAGACAGTTCGTGTACCAGGATTCGAGGCTCGGTGGGCGGGAGAAGTGGTGGCCCGATGAGGCGCGTGAGAGCGCGAGGGATTGGAGTTGGGAGTATTCCGGCATGGAGACGATGCCGGGCCAGGTTTCTTTGCGGGGCATGCCCATGATTTCGATGATGCGCATCATCTGGTTACGCTGGAAAGGGACGGTCTTTTTGCTGTCCATTTTTGCTTCTTCGCCTTTGAATATGGGGCGGAGGGAGAGGAGTTCTGCGAAGATACAACCCACAGCCCACAGGTCGACTGCGGGTGTGTAATGGCGGCTTCCCATGAGGAGTTCAGGGGCACGGTACCAGATCGTGACAACGACCTTGTCTCCCGAGAAGAGGGAGTTAAGGGGTTTATAGAAGAGGCGGGCGAGGCCCAGATCGCCGATACGAATTGCGCCGCTGGAGGTTACTAGGATATTAGCTGGTTTGAGGTCGCGGTGCAGGACCCAGTTTGTGTGGAGGTAGTAGAGGCCGTTTAGGAGTTGAAAGAGGATTGAGCGGACCATTGGGGCTGAGATGGCGTGTCTTTGGGGGGTGGTGTGGTGGTGGATGATTTGGAGGAGGTCGTGGTCTGTGTATTCGAAGACCATGAAGATGCATTTGTCTTCGAGGATGATTTCTGCTAGTTGCACCACGTTGGGGTGGTCTAGTTCGGAGCATAGGGACATTTCCCGGATGGCAGATTGGGAGAGGCCGGTGTATTGGATGGCTTCGCCTTCTTTTTCCGGTTTGAACCTGGTAAATGTTAGTGAACAGATCCATTAAAAGACGGGATATACGCACTTCTTGATGGCGAATTCGCCCCTCCGGCCATCTTTCGCCAGGGCTTTGTATACTCGGCCATATGTACCACTGCTGATGAAACCAACAATGTGGTATTTGTCGCGTACACGGACCTTACTGGTATACCCAGTTCCAGCCGGTCTTCTTGTATCTATGCTTTCTTCATGTCGTTAGCATCTACTCTGTACTGACTATGTCATCGACTATCATCAACCGCAAGAAAGGAAATAAAAGCAGCACTATTAGAAATCAATGCAACCCGCAAAACATTAGAGGGGGAATCGTTACCACGAGGATAAAACCCGCCAAAGGAGTTGAAAGGAGGAAAATTGCGGTTAAACATGATAGACAGAAACAATCACCATGAAATATAGAAGAAAGAAAAATAATAATAAAAACAGAGATGCAAGAATTATACAATTAAAGACCCGTCAACAACTCCCGGACATGCTTCCGGATCAAAATAAACCCAACGGAAAGGCAAGAAGACAGTATCAAACAGAAGTGGCAATATTACCATCGACCGCAGCCTGCAGACTCCTTTTCAACACCAAACTCTGAGAGACAGTACTGGTGGCCACGGCAGGCCTGGAAGATGATGCTGTCAATGGACCCGAGCTGGAGGGTTGTTGGTTGGTCAGGCTCATAGAGATCAGTGTATCAGCAGTACAAGTATGTAATTAGTGTTCACAGGGCATGGACATGGCGGGGTACGGCAATGCTGTATGCGATAAAGAGCCTGGTTAATCTGATTGATGGGCTTGGGATAGGACCAGCTGTGGTGATCCATGGGAGGATTTGCTGGCGATAGTTATCGGTCGGGGTTAGTCAGCAGTGAACATGATAATGGGTATAACACCCCATAACTATACGGAGTAGAGTATAATTATATAATTAAGTACAGGGATAAGAATGGCTTGGTTGATTGTGTTGATAGCTGGGGATAGCTGTACAATATCTAATGCTGTTCTTTGGGGTACTCCGTACTTGGGTGTTTCGGTCTTCGGTCTTCTCCAGCAGCTTGACACCCACAATGCTGCTATCGCATGTTTGCCGAATAAAAAATTTCCATTGAAAAATTGATCCTTCAGGTAAGACATCTAACAAGGCAGACTCAAGATATCTACAGAGTACAGAGTACTACTATAAATACGAGGTAGGCTGTGAACGGGATCCTCACAAGTCAAGATCTGCAACGTCATCACGTCTCTTCGACTCCTAATCTCACACCTCAACAACAACAACCACACAACCCGAGATGTGCGTGTCTGCTCTTGAAAACCGATACTATCAAGATAACCATATATAAAACTAGCAGCTTGTCTCTTCTATACTATGGCTTTCAGCCAGTACAAGGTCACTCCGTATCTGGTGTACCTGGTGTTTATCACCACTCTCGGGCCGCTGCAATTCGGATATCACCTGGTACGGCAGATACTGCACTCAGTTAAATTATATCGCTGACAACTCTTCAGGCCGAACTCAACGCCCCGCAATCCGTGATAACTTGCGAACGACAAAGCATCCACTCATCCGTCGCAAACCTTTCGCCGCAATGCATCCACATGAACCCCTCGCAATTCGGCCTCGTATCCTCCATTTACACACTCGGTGGTCTCCTGGGCGCGCTCCTGGCCGGCCCCGTCGCGACTAGATATGGACGACTATTCGTCCTACGAGCAACGACCATCTTCTTCATCCTGGGTCCCCTGGCAATGACAATGGCTGGTAGCATCGCCGTGATAAGCGTTGGTAGAGTGGTCGCTGGTGTCGGGGCGGGGGCTGCTATTGTGGCTGGGCCCATTTACATCTCGGAGATTGCGCCTCACAATGCCCGGGGATTCTTTGGTGCCTTTACGCAGATTATGGCCAATGTTGGTATCCTCTTGACTCAGACATTGGGGTTATTCATGAGCAGAGGGAACAAGTGGAGGGAAATACTCTTTATTGCTGGTGTCATCGGTTTCGCGGAGCTCCTTGGTCTCTTCTTCGTGCCGGAAAGTCCAATTTGGCTGGCAGAGCATCAGAAGACGACGCAGGCGCGACAGGTACTCCAGCGCATTCGAGGGGAGAACGCGGATATCGATGGTGAAATTGAAGGGTGGAATGTCTCCACGGATCCTGTCGACCCGTCCGACGAAGAGGAGTCTCTGCTCGAGCATCAGTCGGGAGACGCATCTTCCAAGCAACCCCCGGTTACCATCCTGCGTGCTATTACGGACCCTGAGTACCGTCAAGCGATTATCGCTGTGATTGGAGTGATGGTCGCTCAGCAGTTCACGGGCATTAACAGTATCGTGATGTACAGTGTTTCGCTGTTGCAGACTATTCTCCCGACTACAGCCGCGTTACTGACCGTGATGATTTCTGCCATCAACCTCGTCATCACGTTGGCCTGCTCCCCGCTCCCCGACAAGATCGGTCGACGCAAGTGCCTTCTCCTGAGTATCACCGGAGTGGGTCTCGATTCCGTCTTGCTGGCCCTAGGAATCTACTTCAACCACAAGGCCTTGTCATCCATCGCGGCGCTACTATTCGTTGCTTTCTTTGCCGTAGGCTTGGGCCCGGTCCCCTTCATTCTGTCTTCTGAGCTCGTTGGACCAGAGGCCGTTGGGGCGACGCAGAGCTTGGCACTGGGGGCTAACTGGATTGCGACTTTTGTGGTGGCGCAGTTCTTCCCTGTTGTTAATGATGCGCTGGGTGGTCGCGGAAAGGTATACTGGATCTTTGCCGTTTTGGCGGCTGTTATGGGGTCGTTTATTTATAAGTTTGTTCCGGAAACTAAAGACAAGGCCAATGCTGATGAGGTATGGGGTCGGGAAAACCGGAGACGGGATTAGGTTTGGAATTCATAGTCTTATTCAACTAGATTATCATTATTATGCCAAATACACTGCGTCAAACATATACATCATTGATAACATCCTTATTAGACCCAATTCGCGCCATTGACAAAGGATGTT
This sequence comes from Aspergillus glaucus CBS 516.65, assembly GCF_001890805.1. Lineage (NCBI taxonomy): Eukaryota > Fungi > Ascomycota > Eurotiomycetes > Eurotiales > Aspergillaceae > Aspergillus > Aspergillus glaucus. The sequence goes on along the minus strand of NW_019170478.1, from coordinate 108,586 downwards.
GGATTAGACCAATCAAACAAAACGGTGCCGCGACCCTAATTTGGCGAGAATAAGACAAATGAACCGACAAGGTATCGAGCAATAAGTCAGCATCGCGATTCATCATCTTCCAATCACCTGTATTACCTAGCATCAACAATATCGACAAGTTGTCTAAGCTCCCCGTTGGTGTCACCCGCTTCAGCCTTTTGGGCGGTCAGCTGCGTTTTTAACCTCTTCGTCATGCCGTAATTCGTTGGTCTTATACTTGATTCGCAGGTAGCACGATATGGCCAGTCAGCGAGACGAACCCTACACAGTATTCTCGTGAACGATAGACAGGAACCTTATCCCCTTTTGGTTTTCGCTCGTTGCACTTTTTCTAGCTCTCGTCCATCATCCTGTTATGGTGTCAGAAGTGTACACAAAGAAAGGACCAGAAGATGAGATTGAGTTCAGGAGATTGTGCCCCATCAGTCTGGAGTAGGCGTGGTGTAGCGGGTATAGCGGCTTCATAGTTGGATTGAAATAATATAAGGCGCCGGCAACCTTGTGATCCTGCTTGATATCACTGACCCTGGGGCTCGCTTTTTCATGAGAGTCCACAGCGTGTCTGCTTCACCTGCAATATCCTTGGTACTAAACATAGACTTGTCATTAGTTTATGGCATTAGATGCGCATCCTTTGAAGGGTGTCAGCGTGTTGGATAAGACATCCAAATCATGGCACGATTACTGTGCTTGGAATAGCCCAGCAGTGGTTCTTTCCGTGTTTAGCATAGGTTTTCCGCCAGCAGCGCACTCTCTTTCTCGGGGCAATTGTAACCCGAGACCATTGAGTCTTTTAAGTGTGTCTGGTCTCTTCGACATTTGTTCTCAAGTCTGTATACAGTACTTCTTACTGCGTTCCGCAGAAGTACGCACCACACTGTTGCGTGTGTCCTCGTTTCTATTTCCACGGGATTCATCCATTTGGCGGTCTGATAGAGACATCGTTTTAGGCTGGTCTCTAAACCTCTTCTTCGAGCTTTTATTTTGTGCTCTTTGGTCAATTGTAAATAAATAAATATAGGCCATGATAGCTTTGAAGCCCTGTTGAGTTGAAGGTTCTCTAAAAACTGTCTGTGATAACAGCGAGTTTCCATTCTGGATTCAGGTCTTCGGTATTGTCAGGGTCGACTGTTGTTTCATTCTGGGGGTGATGAAGGTGTTGACACTTGTGTTGAGGATTATGGTGGAAAGAAGGAAAAAAGAACGAGACGAGTAGGAGAGGGGATCCAGGTTTTCCGAATTGGGGAGCATTGGCAGTAAACCTCTTTTCCTACTATCTCTCTTTTCACCCATCCACTCTCATAGCATCTTATGTCTACTCGAAGATTGATTCACTACAGTGTGTCTCTGTGCCCCCAGATAGGTGGTAGGGGTATGAAGCGATGCACATTTTCCCAATAGAAGAAGAGGGCATCTTTAACAATCCCAGGAATGAATACCGGTGCTATTTACGTGGTAGGTCTCTTCGCGTACCAGCCTGCTTGGCCATGAGCTGATACTCTCATGAAGTTGTTACAATGTGCCTTATATTAGGGATGTCTTCCGTTTCGGGTCAGTACGCTGTTATTATGAGAATAATAACAGCCCATGAGCTTGTCTCTTTCCTCTCAACCAACTCTATGATTCCCTTGTTCCCATGGAGGGTTATATGAATCTCGCAACCTTCACAGAAAACGAAGTACGGTATTGCGGATCTTATACTTCTGATAACCTTTGCAAAAAAAAAAAAAAAAAAAAAAAAAAAAAAAAAAAAAAAAAAACTGGAGATAGAGACAAGATCCTCGGTCCATTAGACAGGATCTTGTTTCATCTCAATAACCCAACAATGACGGCAAAGGCAAAATAAGGAGATTTGACAGACCAAGCGACATTATGGGCAGACGTAACAACGCCATCCTGGCAATTTTCAACAATATGTCTACATGAAAGACTGTGATGGGCTTCTGGAAAAACCAGGACCGATCTCATTACCAAGGGGATAAAGGAGAGAAGCGGCTGGCATTATGCCTAACTGCAATAACCTATTTCAAGATTGTGGGAAACAATGCTGCGGATGTTCATCTTGTCTTGGAAGACTTTGATGATACAGAGAATCAGATATATGTCCCTGCAGTTTCTAGGTCAGGATTCAAGTCAGGAAGCTCTTCAGTTCTTAAATTGCGCACTGATACTGATTAGTCTTCAACATCTTCAACTATATTGCAATTATCAAGCAGTTCATAGTGAATCAATAATACTGTGCTACCGTAGTTCACCCTGTAGCTAGAGCGTATCCCTCCATCGTTGACAATGTCTTTAGGTTTCGCGACGATCCGACAGGCTATGCAAGACAAGCTGGGTCTGAGAATTCATTCCCGAGCCAGATCCGAGAGGCATTTTCAGGCAGAAATCTGGGATAAATCACATGACCAATACAGGTGTCGACAGTGGCACAGTGCGTAGGCAGCCACTTTCTGCCCCTAGCACACCGGCCAATCAAAGACCTAGATCGGGCATGTACATATCAAGTTCAAACGGTTTTGAATGACATTTTTTGGGGAAATTATATCAGAGTGCACGTTATGCGCCTGTACCCTGGAAAGATGTAACCATTGACTGTGGCTTAGGTTGTCATGGCTGAACTTCATAATTTTATACACCAGCCCACTTGATATATATAGAACTCCACTGCCTTCTTTCCATGCTTTCCGGCTGGTTATCCCTCATCCCTCATAGCCCTTCCAATTGACACAATCTAATAAACTTCCATAACTAACCTCCTCTCTGAATAATTACCTCTGGCGGTATCGCTTGTACGGCCGAGTTGATTGGCTCTCTGATCGACCGGACGGATCGAGATCGACCCGGGAATTGGGAGAGTCCATTTATTAGCAGCGACAAACATCGGCAGTGCTCTGACGGTTGAGCCTCCATCAATTAATCCCTTTTCTTCCCCCCCCAATCGTCTTTCTCTCTCATAGCGCGCCCACCTCTACTCTCCTTTCCTCTCCTCCGTCTATATCCTCCGCCTCGTTAATCTCAGGGCAGAGAAAGTCGCGACGCTCTGTCTGACGTGACGTCTTCCCTCATAATCCCCGCATTCCCAATAATTTCGCCACCACCATGGTCCGGTTACCCATACCGCAACGGCTGAGTTCGCATCTCAGCTCGAGGGCCCCGACTCCGGGGCAGAGTCGCACGCCAAGTCCGTCGCGAGGAACAGAGAAGCCGTTGATTCTCAAGGTCGCCGTGCTGAAAGTGAGTAATCGAATTCCTGTTTCCCTCCTGTTGACCGCTTGGACGTTAACGCAATTTCTCAATTACTAGGGAAGAGACCTTGCGCCGAAAGATCGAGGCGGAACGAGTGATCCGGTGAGCATTGTCGCGAGAACATGGTACCAAGATCCCGAGCCAGGAAGGCTGACTGCAACGTGTCTTAGTATTTGATTGTTACGCTCGGAGATTCCCGACAGTCGACCCCCACGATATCAAAGACCCTGAATCCAGAATGGAACGTCGCGTTCGAGATGCCCGTGGTCGGGGTTCCGCTGCTGGAGTGTATTTGCTGGGATCATGACCGGTTTGGCAAGGACTACATGGGAGAGTTTGATATTCCCCTCGAGGATATTTTCCAAGAGGGTGAGATACATCGAGAGGTGGGTGTCGCAATATCATCCGGAGTCTGTTCTGGGACCCTGAGCTGACTTTATAAAGCCGAAATGGTACACTCTCGAATCGAAACGGCGACCGGCCCGCAAGAAGGATAGCACCGTCTCTGGAGAGATTCTTCTGCAGTTTTCCCTGGTCGATACCGCGAATCCTATGGCATCGGCCCAGGACACATACCACAAATTCCAGAATCTCGTTTGCTACGGCGAGGAGGAAGACTACTCCCCTCAGGAATCTTCGCAGGACTTGGAAGATATCGACCGAGACGAAGAGACCTCCGACGATGCCGACGAACCCGAGGTCGCCGAAAAACGCAGGAGGCGTCTTCGTCTGAAAAGTCTGAGAAACAAGAGCTTAGCGGCTAGGGCATATCAGTTTTCTGGCGTGGGCAACGGAGTGCAGGGCATCGTGTTCATGGAGATCGTCCGTGTCACAGACCTTCCGCCAGAAAAGAACGGTATGTCCAGCCAGATCACAGCGAATATCTCTCCAGGTCACTAACTAACGTGTTGCAGTCACTCGGACATCCTTTGACATGGACCCATTCGTTGTCACTTCACTAGGGAGGAAGACGCTCAGAACTCCCGTTATCCGCCACAACTTGAACCCAGAATACAACGAGAAGATGGTTTTCCAGGTCATGAGGCACGAGCAATCATTTACAATCAGCTTCGCAGTGGTCGACCGTGACAAGTTCTCTGGTAACGACTTTGTTGCTTCGGCCGGTTTCCCGCTTCAAACCCTCATCCAATCCGCGCCAGAATCGGATCCTGAAACGGGCTTGTACAAATTTCTCGACCCGACACTAGACCCGACCGGGGCTGAAGATGCAGCTTCAAAATCCGGCTCCAGAGTTGGAACCAGTCCTTCCTCTTCTACTCAAAAGCTCCCAATGAGGCCTTCCCTGAAGTCTCGCAGCTCAGCCACTTCAGTCTCAGGCCGCTCGATTTCACGCCATTCCCAGCATGAACCACCACCGTCGATTCCTCCAATCGTTGTACCGGAGATTGGAGAGGAGGAGCTAGCGGCACCGGAAGAAGTGGAAGAAAGGGATGAGGAAAGCAAAGGTACATTCAAAGCATCCGCAAACGCTACCCCTGACGGCGGCATCGCTCCACTGGATACGGATGGTCTTAAAACGTACAAAATTACTCTTATTCTGAAGCACAAGGAACGATGGGAAGATAAACACTCGCCAGAACTTGTCATCAAAGCCAAATACCTACCGTACCGTGCACTTCGTCAGCAGTTCTGGCGACTTATGCTCCGGCAGTACGATGCTGATGACAGCGGCCGTATCGACAAGACGGAATTGACGACAATGCTCGATACTCTTGGTTCGACTCTGAAGGAAGCTACAATTGAGAGTTTCTTCCAGCGTTTCCAGGCTGCGAATGAGCCGTTGGAAACGATGGACTTGTCATTCGACCAAGTCGTCATTTGTCTGGAAGACACCTTGCAGAATCTGCAAAAGGATCCGAGAGTCGCTATGAGATCGCACACGCCGTCGTCTGGTAGCCAGGATAGCGAAGAGCCGTCTAGCAGTGACGACCTTGCCGCGGAAACCAGCACTAGCTTCCCATCCAATATGGACACACAAGGCACATCTGTGCCCACACTGCCCAGTGACGAGCAGCCTGGCGTTACCGAAGATGATCTCCAGCCAGATGACTTGGGCGATGAGCGGGGTGAAGAGCATGTTGTTGAAATCCGTGAATGCCCCTTATGTCACCAGCCGCGTCTTGAGAAGCGGTCGGATGCGGATATCATCACTCATATTGCTACCTGCGCAAGCCGCGACTGGAGACAAGTCGACAACCTCGTTATGGGTGGCTTCGTTACGTCCAGCCAAGCGCAGCGTAAGTGGTACACCAAGGTGATCACGAAGATCTCTTACGGTGGGTACAAGCTGGGTGCCAACTCGGCCAACATTCTTGTTCAAGATCGGATTACTGGTCAGATCAACGAGGAGCGTATGAGTGTTTACGTGCGCTTGGGTATTCGCTTGCTGTACAAGGGATTAAAGAGTCGGGATATGGAGAAGAAGAGAAGTATGACATCTCTTCCCCATATGGCGTTAGTGGAATAGAAGCTGACCAGATTTCGTAGTCCGTCGCATCCTGAAGTCTATGAGTATCAAGCAGGGCAAGAAATACGATGACCCCGACTCCGCAAGCCAAATCAAGGACTTTATCGGTTTCCACCAGCTTGACATGTCGGAAGTCTTGTTGCCGATCGAGAAGTTCAAGAACTTCAACGAATTCTTCTACCGGCAACTGAAGCCCGATGCTCGACCATGCTCTGCCCCTGAGGAGCCCCGGATCGCCGTGTCTCCCGCCGACTGCCGCTCAGTGGTCTTTGACCGGATGAGCGAGGCTACTAGTATCTGGGTCAAGGGTCGAGAATTCTCCCTTGAAAGACTTCTCGGTGACGCCTATCCCGAGGATGTCAACCGGTACAAGAACGGTGCTCTCGGAATCTTCCGCCTCGCCCCTCAGGACTATCACCGTTTCCACATTCCCGTGGACGGTGTCATGGGGACGCCAAAGATGATTGAAGGCGAGTACTACACGGTGAACCCGATGGCTATTCGCTCTGCACTAGATGTCTACGGCGAGAACGTGCGTATCTTGGTCCCGATCGATTCAGTTGCCCACGGCCGCGTCATGGTCATCTGTGTCGGAGCAATGATGGTCGGCAGCACGGTGATCACCCGTCAGGCCGGAGAGAAGGTGGCTCGTGGGGAAGAACTTGGATACTTCAAATTCGGCGGAAGTACCCTTCTCGTTTTGTTCGAAGATGACAAGATCAGTTTTGATTCTGACTTGGTGGAAAATTCAAGAGGTCCTCTGGAGACTTTGGTACGTTTACCCTTTTCCCTGCCACCAGCTAGCAGCACCCACTAACACGAAAACAGGTCCGCGTGGGCATGTCCATAGGCCACAGCCCCGAAATTCCCCAATTTGAGCCGGACTTCCCCAAGAAAGAGAATGTTACAGTGGAGGAAATGCAGGCCGCTAAACGACGGATCGAAGGCAGTCTGGCACCGCCGACCGAACCGTCTGGGATTCAGTAGTGTCTTTGTGTTTATTTCCTTTCGTTTTCTTTCATTCATTGTGCATTTTAGCGGTGTCATACATTGTCCATGTCATTTTGCAGCATTTAGCGTTGAGGCAAGGACAGGGGCCTTGTGGCATTATGTAGTAACATTTAGTTGGTGGTGATAGAGTGAAGTACATATCTGCATATACAATTATTTTTATCTACATACAAGTATTTACTGTGTTATATGCAGAGTGTCCTATGTAGAGCGTTGTAGTTGTGAGTGTCCCAAAACGGCATAGCGCGGATCCCCACGCGCCGCCGACCAAAACAACCGCGTGCTGCGGCGGCTCGCAAGAGCCAAATCCCAGTCAAACCCGACGCCAAAGATTCCCATACCAAGCCCGCGCAAGGCCCTGGTGCCAGAAACCGCCAAACGACACTTATACTCAGTTTCCTTTATCCGAAAATACCACCCACCCACCCATCGATTGCGGCTCGAAAGGCCGTGCGACCGGCGACAAAACGCGACTCCGGCAAAATCACAACTTCTCCGTCGTCACCACCCACCACCCCGTCAGAACGAGATTACCGCCACCCCTCTTGCTGCGACGAGCGCATATCGGGGTTATTGTGGATATTGGCGGGATTACGATTGAAGCGGGATAGTATAAGCACGCGTTGGATTGGTTGCGACTGCTGCGTTGTGTATTGCGTTGGGTTGCAAGATTGTTGTTGTTGTTTGGGGGGAAATTGAAATCGACCACACGACAGACCGATCGCGTGAATAACGGCTCCGTTCGCTGGAATATACGATTACCATTGAATTGGACGGAAGTGCTGCGCTACAATATTCTACTTTACGAGGGGGACCTTCATCCGTCTAATCTAAGACACCACCCCTCACTCACCCTCCCCCGCCAGTACGACCAAAACAAAAACAACTCCGACCCCGACCCACCTTACCTTAGGCGCAGTCAGTCCTGACATGACCATCACTGTCTCCGCCACCACTACCACAACCAAAACGAAGCGTCGCGAAGCGTTGAGGACTATTGATATGGCAACGACCCAGGCGCAGGCGCGTCCTGCGCCATCCGCCGGGTCTGGGACCGGGTCTGGCAGAGGTAGACCGAGGCGAGCTAGTGCGCGATTAAGCATGAATAATCAGGATAAAAGTGACGAAATTGTGAATGGGAATGGGAATGGGAGTAAGGCGGAGAAGAAGAGGAAGAATGGTGAGTTCTGTTCCGGAGGGAGGGGGGTTGAGGGGAATGTGATGGTGGATGTGGCTGACTATGGCGCTAGCGTCGTTTGATGAAGATATAGAGGGGTTTCAATTTACTCGTCTGCCGTCGAAGAAGGTTAGGTCGTCGATCGAACCGATTCCCGAAGTTCCCAGTTCAGCCCCTGAGGATGCCCCGCGGCAAGCATCGCCGCCGCGACGAGGCAGACCAAAGAAACAGGCGCAACCGCAAGCGCAAGAAAAGTTCACAGACGTCGTGGAGGAGCGACCGAAGCGATCAACACGAGGGACGAAAGCATCAGTCGAACCAGAACCACAACCGCAACCACAACCGGATAATGCGCAGCGGTCGTCACGGAAACACGACCAGTCCGATGCAGCGGCCGCAGAGAAGAAGCGCAGGAAAGGAAGACCTAGTAAATCGAAACCGGACGAGAGGAATGGCTTTGCTTCGCCGGAACAGCAGGGTACTAAGATTACGTTGCCTATGGCTGATACGCCGGTTATGCAGCGGAATAAGGAGATGAGGACGGCGGCGAAGTCGGAGAAGGGGAATCGACGGAGTAGTTTAGGGATGAGGGGGCGACGAGCGAGTTCGTTGATTGATTCTGGGGCGTCGAATGGTGAGACCTTTTTATCGGAATGACAAGGTGAAGATGCTAATGTCTACAGCATTGCCTCACAAGGAAGTCAACACGGCGGATTTCTACAAACACATTGGCCCCGATTTACCAGAACCTCGACGAATGCGACAACTACTGATTTGGTGTGCGACTCGCGCAATGGGCGACAAGCCTTCAGGATCACGGTCTGAGGACGAGAGTGCGCGGCTAGCAGGTATGTAGCGTGGTGTCGAGCTTAAGAATAAAGCTAACGTGATACAGCACGCGTGATCCAAGAGGAATTACTCAAAGATTTCTCGACAAATTCCGAGCTGTCCAATTGGTTTGGGCGGGAAGATTCAGCGCCGCCTGCTGTAGTGGTTAAGAAGCCGCATCCGAAGAATGTTCAGAACGCCGAGAAGATTAAGGAGTTGGAAGAACAAATACAACGGTAAGCTCACCATGTCGAAGACGGATCAGTGACAAGTACTAATACGAAATAGGCTTCAACGAGAACGACATTCCATGAACGCACTCCTCCGACCACCATCCATCCCCCGTATCAAACCGCCAATACACAAGCCCGACGAACCGTCACAACCCGACTCAGCACCAACGCCAAGGCCATCAGAAACAGACACCAAGATCGACCTATCCCTCCTCGACCCCTCCCAACATAAGATCCTCGCCTCCCTAGAACCAACCGCGGAACCGGCCCCCGAACCCGAGCCCTCATCATCGTCCACAACAAATACATCCTCAACACCCCTCCCCCCAATACCACCATCAGCAGTCGCCTCACGCCTCTCCCGCATCACCGGCAACCTAGCACCAACCCTTGACTCCCTAGCCGCAGGTATCCACGACATCGAACTCTACCGCTCCATGTCAGACAGGGTATCATCGCGCGTCCTACGGATCTGCGCGGAACGGCTTGACGAGCGAGACGCACGGAATGCGATGTATCGCCTTGCTATTGAGGGTAGCAGTGACGGCGAGAGCGAGGAAGACGGCAGTAAAGAGAAGGTTGTACTACGAGAAAAGCCGAAGGAGGACTTGGGTGTTATTCTGGGGGCTTTGAGTCGGGTTGAGAGGCGGTAGTTGGTTCTCTTTCTACTTTCGTTTCGCTTATTTGCTGTTAGATTATGTGGATATACGCTCGTTGATTTTACTTTCGGATTGATTTGATTTGATTCTGGATTGGGTTTATTGTTGGCATGGAAAGCAAGCAATGGAGTTATGGGCGTTTTTTCTGTTGCGAGGTTTCGTTGCGAGGTTCTTCTGGATGGTAGTAGGATAGGCTGGTCGGTAGATAGGCAGGTGGGATAAATGGATATGACTGGATGTATATCAATGGTAACTATCATCTCAATCTGATGTAAGATTATATACACAATAGTTAGGGTAGTATTCCAGATCCTAACATGAGACTATGTTTCGGTTGACTGCAGTGTTCCATACTCATGCATCATCTAAGATATGCTGTGTTTCTCGGTCATCCTCTTCAACCATCTCCATGTCATCTTCATCAGAATAAATAATTGAGCCTCGGTCTCGCGGACTGTATGTTTATGTACATAAAACCAGAGCCATGGAAGAACAAGCACTTTCTTGTCGATTCCTCTCACGTGTTCCTTGCTGTGAGGGTAGGCATTAGGAAAAACGCACTGGCTCGAACGTCAGCGGGTGTTGTCAGTGCTGTCGAGTTGCAGCTCATGTATAGATCGCATATAAGGGATTCCCAAGTAATGAGAAAAGCCCTTGCTGCTTGCTCTGGCTTGTATGTACTGATGCATATCCATGCGAAGTTTACTGGCATATCTTCATAAATCCTGAATGTTGCGAGTTTATTTATAAACCATCAACGACGAGAACTGCGATTCCTGGTTCCCAATCTTTTTTTTTTTTTTTTTTTTTTTTCTTTCCCTCTTGATATCGATACCCACAATCGGAGAAGCACACCGCGCTGGTATTTATCGGAAGTAATGGTTTTTTGTGTCGCAGAAGCCGGCTCAAGTAAACGGTCGTCGCAAGCCAGTTTCTTGCGGATGTCAACTAGAATGACTAGTATCTATAACTGCAGTCAACGTGGTTTCGATGATTCGGGTCAAGCTTGAGAAAAGCATCAGCTGCTTTTCGCTTCGAGACAATATTGACCTCGTCCAAAATCTCCCACGAATCCTTTAACCTATTTGTCCACGGGTTGACCATTCCATGAACAATAATCACCAGTAAATGGTGGCGCCAAGGCGAAACTGACGAGTGTCGTCGGCAAAAGGAAATCGACGGCATCGCAAAGTAGAACAGGGCTAGTGGGAACAGTGCTCAATGTGACCATCCAGGTGCATTTCGTATCTGCATGTTCCAGGCGAGAGATTCGACGTGTTTATTGACCCATTGTCAATATATGCCCAATTGCGACTAGCCCATAGATGGGGTTTCGTTTGCCTGGGAATAGAAACCGGAACAAGCACCCCATTGTCTAGTGGTAAAATTTTGTTTGATTTTTGGACCAAACTCCAATCGAAATTCTATAGGCGATTGCAAACCAAGAAGACTAAGCCCTGCAATAGAAGCATCAGGGCTACGGCCTTCTCCTAGCCAGCAGCTGCCAGGAGGGCTTTTAGCTTGCAGTGTATGATATGTGCGAGTTTTTCGATGCCCATTTGCATGGTAACAGGTTAGACCTGCAAATAACAAGTGCGGTTGTACCGTGACATAGCATGCGTTAAAGACGACGCACGAAAGGGTAGAACGCGAATACTAACAAAACCGCAATATTAAAGCTGAGTTCTGGACTAGCCGTGATATCGTTTTAGATCTGGACCGCCAGAGCTGGTAGGCACTGGCTTTTCGACTCTTTTTTTGGCCCGGCGTTCAGACGAGGAATCCATTGATGGGAGATCGAACAACGACGCCCCTGCGATGGAGTCTTGAGACCGGTCGACGGACACATATCCCACGGACCTTGGGAAATAGTGCTTCATTATGACGTCCCATATTTCAAGTCCTGGTGTCTTTTCTTTTGTAATGAGCAGGGACCATTGGGTTGAACCCTTTCTGGAGTTCTAGTCTGTTCTCCTTCTTGCATATGTTGACCGAATGTGTGGATCGACATTAAACAACGCAGAAACAGTTTTTCGTTTTGGACTACTGGCCCTGACAGCCCGACATTTATCGGCAGCAGAAGGGCAACTCTCATTTCTTGGCTATTGCTAGCTTTATTGGCATAAAACTCACGCAAATCGCCATTTTGCAGGCTTAAATCCGTCCTGGAAAAGCAGGCAAACGGACATGATTCCGCGCAATTTCCGAATTCGAAAATAAGAAGGCACTCCTTTTCATGGAGATAAAACCTCCAGCCCTGATGGGTGCATTGACAAGGCGACATCCCACTCTCCTAATTGTCTGTTGCCATCATCTTTCCAGTCACATCCGGCCAGCGACGCGACCAGGAAGAGAAAGGGCGCGACGTTCAAGAGCATTGGAACATGTAGGGTCCCAATTTGCCCAGTTTTCTACACCATTTTCCATATGTTGCGGTGACCGGTAGAAAGAACATCTGTTTGCTGGCACCCCGAGGTGCCGGCCGGGACTGTCGGCTTCGTCTACCACGTTGGTGACCGTTCTAGACGAAATGTTTCAAGTTAAACGCAACACCGATGCGGTGTCATCTCTCATAACCTTATCAAGTTGAAGTTTCGCTTCATCGATATCGCTGCCCCCCTTCTTCACTTCAATACCCCTGAAAAGCGGCACATCTCTCAAGTGTCCGTCGGTTGTCAGCCCAAGGTGTAGACATGCCGGTTGTGCTGCTATTGTGTTTACCACCCCGAGGAGACGTGAACGGTAGAGTCGGAGCGCAACCATGTTATCGACTTTCTCGCCAAGCTTATAGGGGAGAGGGAGGCTCGGGAGGAGTTCCGATTTAAAGGACTGTGTTTGGCTGTTCCGTGGTGAGTACACAACAAGCAACGGCTAATTCTCATGGTACGATGCAACAGGATACGAGTGTCTTGATTAAGTACTGACCGTTTATCTAGAATCACGTACTAGAAGCAATCTTTCGTCCGTCACCCTTTTGAACGGAGAAGGATTCCGTAGAGGGCAATTGTAGACGATAGCACCAGAGAGGCAAGATGATGGGGCATGGATACTAAAAGGAAAGAAACCAGTATACACAGGCAAAATACACACTGAAGATGACAGCTACTTCTGGTTCCTTTCTATCATCTAGCCTGCTAGTGAATGCTATCAACATAATATCACTAAGCCACAGACAATTCACTGCTTGTGGCCCCATTTATTAGACACAGTTTCTAAAATCTCAATCAAGTGTGATGTTCCTAAGCCTCAAGTAGTATCCGATGACACCCTTTGATCATATCTACAAGTTGAATTGCGTCTCTGCTGTCCACCATCCACAATGAGGAAGCCAAATGCAAACTACGCTAGTTAGTGCTACTGGCTCTTAAATGGAAAGAGAAGACCTACTAGGGGTTACCTTAACTGAATAACGTACAACCCACCTCCAGGATGGTATGAAGATGAAAATGACTTCTCGTCATTCAGCTCTGGCGAGCCACCCATCCTCGTTGTCTGTACTGCTTTTCTCAAAGCCTGCGTGATACTAAAGTGGCTTTGAATATCTTTGCAGTGTCTGCAATGTTGCAGTGCTATGTTGCGTTTCCCATCCCAGGTAAGTACATAACATGTCTTCTATTGTTTTTCCTCAATGATGCTGATTTCCGTCCCAGACCAGGATTTAACAGTGGTGTCTTCCATCAAAGGAGCCATAGACACTGCTCAGTGTGTTTAGCCTACTGGCAACTATCGTTGATCGATGTGTGCGAGAAACCCAGAACAAAGAGAGGACCCATTGCTTGCATCTTGAATGGGATTTTAATACACACGACAAACTCAAAAGCCCTCGACAGCTAAACATGATTTTACATCCATTTATACGAGTTTGCGGACAATTATGAAATGACCACATGGTCGACTGCGAGTCGACACCCTCGTGAAAATCAATATTTGAACTTTTGATTGGCATTTGGATCCAGGAACCTTGTCCAGAAAGAATCTTCGGATATTTATTCAATTGCAAGCATGCCATCATCGACGACAGCCAAAGAAAACCAGGCTGGTTGACAACCTGTTTGAGATTTCTCAAAAGGATGCAGCACCAAAAGCGTCGCTACTCCACAAACGAGAAACAGAAAGCAAAGTCCAGAAAGGCAGATGCGCGATCCGATGGAATACCCGGGATTCTAAAAGCTATCATCGCTGGGTATTCACCGATGATTTACTTTAAGTTGGCATCGGACATGGTACGGTTTTTGCTTTGGAAGTTCGGAAGCTTTATAAGAAGGACATACTCGACCGACCATCTCCTTTCTCAACCAGTCCATTCCGATGATCACCACCTCCCACATCTAGTTGAATCGTTTCTATTTCGACGAAGCTATCGAGGCTGAGATCAACTCGGTGGTTCCCGCTGATTATGAGGGAAAAAATAACTGGCATCTGGGACATGATCATGAAACATTATTTCTCTAAGTCAGAAGACTACGCGCACCGCTTTCAACATTGCATAGACGCGTTAAACAACAGCCAGACACAACCTTTTGAATTTTCCTGACATCGTTGTGCTAGCGCACAGGTAATTAATTGGCCTCTCTTCGGCCCAACTCGGTGGTGAGCCGTGAATGTTGCGAGCAGATTGGAAGGGGAGTCGGAAAACCGCTTCGTAGATAGGTATATCTCCCAATGGGTTCCGCAGGCCGTCGGCCCCGACTTCAAATGCCCCTTTCTGGTCGCCCAATGCAAGCGCATGGCTCGAGACGAGAAGGAGACGTTTGCAAGTGGAAAGGAGCAGTTACACCGCTATCTACCAGCTCTGGCAGCCCGGACCTGGAAAAGCCTAGTATATGGCATGATTGCGGTTGGCCGCAAGATTCGGTTTTTTGTTGGGGGCCAAGTCAGACTCTGGCGTGGATCCAGGAAATATGAAATCAGCAGCGAAACAAGGACACATTGTCCACCGGCGTCTGATCGAAATCAGAAACAACCACGACTAGGAATTGGAATAGAGAGGGAAATGACAATCTCATAAAATTATTGTAGCGGACCGGGATATTGGACCATCAGGCGGATAATTGGTAGATCTGCGATCTGGCAGACTGAGCACCTTCCTGGACTACTCATCATGTACTCTAGCTAACTTTCCATAGTCACCCCTTAATACAATCGTCTACTTTATCACGGTTAATTAGTCAATGGGGGACCTCCAAGGAGATGTTGAGATCCCTCAGAGACGCGGGCTTCCTCGAGAGATCATTCTGGAAACTTGAGGATAGTCGAGTTCCGGAATAGATTTAGGGTAATACAATCTATCTATTGAAGTGTGGTATACGAAAACCGCGAGCTGAGATGGGTCTGGAGAAAATGACATAGGAAGAGTATAGGGCGTTTAAGGCGATGTTGTTGTCAGTGTTGAGATTCCGGCCAGAGGAGAGGACTATGTCGGAGCAGTCAGAATGGATGATTGGCTGGGGACTACCGGCTTTATATGAGGGCCAGAGCAGTTTTAATCTCATGCCGAAAACCGATTAAGTATCCAGAAGAGGAAAGTTATTTGCTCTAGAAAATTCTGTTCGTATACGGAGTGGGCTATAGCTCAAATCTCAAACGAGCTATATCGTCCGCATGACCCAACCCGTTCTATCCGTAGCACCTTTACAGTAAATAAATAAAACAAAAAAAGAGAAATAAAAACAACAGTTGGGCAGCAAGTCCGAGCTCGAGCTAGCATTAGCTCGAATCCGAGCCTTTTCTCGTACCTGATTACCTTGACGGGTACCTGGATCTAACTGCAATGTATCATGCGCGATAAACAAAGAAACATATTACTGCATATATTACATGGCACATTGCATCGGAAATAGCGTGGCGTCGGAAGGCATGAAAAAAGTCTGTGTTTGAGGATTTGGATATGCACGTGGGTGGAAAATTTTTCAAGAAGCGTAAGCATTTATAGATAGCGCGGGTCTGGACGGGTCCATCGCGTGCTCCGAAAGTAGTTTTTGATATATGCCCATTCTAGCTTTTCTTTTTCTTTATCGCGATGGCGAATTCATTTAGATTGTTTTAGCTTCTGCTTTTCTTTCTTTTCTTTTTACGCGTGGCTTGAGCTGGATCAGTGGGATCTGAGGATGGTGCGTATTATGCGCTGTTTGTTAGGGCTCCATTTGATTTAGCCAATCAGATGATCTACTGTCCTCGTATACAGGATGGAAAACCAGAATCATCTGCGTACGTCACTGTACCAGTGCTGTACTTATATCACCAACTACGGAAACTTACCATCATCGATCGCACATCATCAGCAAGCCTCCGCGGATGTACTATCCGTTCCCTGTCCAACTTTCCCATTCGTGCAACCATGCCCTCCACACAGAGTTCTCGCCTTTCCCCTCCTCAGCCCTTCCCCAATCCCACAATTAAGTATTGGTCCTTGCGCTGGCCGAGGTTGTACTGTCAACCTCGGTCACTAATGGCTTCGGGGGAATGTACCCCGTTGCGGGTAAGAGATGTTGGACGAGAAGGTGGGTAGGGCGGTAATGTATTTCTTGGATGCACTCCGGTATTTGTGCGACGGTGCTGTGTGATGCATTGTGGAGGGAGGTGATTCGGTTGAGATTGCGCTGGCTGTTGTGGAGGCGGGTACAGGTGAGATGGCTATTAGGCAATTGAGTAGAGAGCGATGCGCGTAGCCATAAGTGTTGCTTTGTGAGGAGGATGGGGCTAGGTCCAGAGCACTCGTGAGAGGAAACGAGCCGTAGATTCTAATCGTTTCTATCGTACTCCGTACTGTATCGATCGTAAGCTTGTGAGTACGATTTGTGACGGTCGGTCTCAGGATAATAAGCTGCTGGGTCAGATGCAAAGATCAAGCTGCATGCATCGCATATACAGGGGCCAGGGACGATGTATCTGTCAGAAAACGCTCCGGGCAGTTAGACGATAAATGACAGCTATCAATCGGCCACTCGACCACGTCTCACTGACAGCAAAGATGCAGAACTTGAGACACCCTTTGACATCATACAAAAAGGGGTTGTAGAACTTGATGCCTCGCTTTGTTGCACAATGGTGCGCACAGTGACGATGACTGAACAGTGCACAAGGAGTCGACAGTGGAGGCGGTAGGAAACCCAGGAAAAGGAGGCTTGAATGCGCATGTCGACGTGTTCATCGAAATCGCGAAATTTGAGTTGTTCTTGTTTTATATCGGCGTCAATTGTCTCAAGACCGGCGCATCGCTTGATAGTATCTGATATTCCGTTACTGATAGCAAGAGTAATGATATGACAGATAAAGAGATAGAAACAGTTAGCGCTATTGATAGTAAAGAATAAATGGCCAGTGCATAGAATGACAATCCAGTCGAGTCTGTTGATCCTTCACAGAGATATGGAAAGGGGATGGCTGAGGTGGACGTATTCGTATGACCTGACGTGCGGCTCCCCTCCGATCACTTCAACCTCCACCATAACACCACCATAACACCACCACTACCACCACCACTACCACCACCACCACTCACATCCCTCAATGCTCAACGTTCAATCTTCACGATTTTCATATTTTATTAGTGTGACAGCCATGGGATGAATCACCTACCTAGTACGTGGATTCTCGATCTATCTTTGTCGCATGTACCTGCACGGGAGAGCTGCGTAATGGGCTCCATTCTCAACGAAGTACCGCCACCACCACTTTCTATCAGCTATCTATCTCTCTGCCTGCAACAGTATGATCGACACAAATCCTCACAGCAAATCGGAAGGCTTGATGGCAACATCCATCGGCTACCCGAGTCACGGCCCGGATTATTCGCACATCCCGCGGACCCCCTCGGCGACAACAGAATCCATCACAGCCAACAACACCTTGGGAGCTGCTCCTTTCAACCATTTCAGCCCCTTATCTGGATAATCCACAAAAATTCCCCTAACTTTGGGACGATCCGCGAATCCACAGAAGTTCTGGATGACTCCTTCGGGTGCTAAGAGGAACCTGAAGGTGTTTAGACCCGTTTTTCTGGCTCCACTATGCCTGTTTTCCATTATCAAGCAAATCAATTGCTGTATCTGTGTGGAATCCTTTTCCTCTTCACTCATACGTATTCTTTGTTTTTTTCAGCTTGGTCCTTGAACTGACTCTAAATAACTTTAGTATGTGCTTGTCTGTGTTTATCAAAGTGTACACCATTCGGCGATTCAACATCGTGAGTATCTGATTGGCTAACAATAGCAAAAATATAAACAAGACATCATCACCTTAAACGCTAGGACAGCGTTGCGCAGTTTCTCCGAATGTGACTCCTCTGGCCACTTCACGGTAGTACATACTGTACTGGACCCCGTGGAACCAGACCCGTACTATACAGGATTTACAGCCCACCAAAAAAAAAAAAAAAAAAAAAAAATTAAAAAAAATTAAAAATAAAACCTGCTACAGTTATTCGTGTCTGAAGTCTGTCTGAGCACGGCCATCCGCTCTGGTCCTCCCTGGTTGGTTTGGGTGTCACCTCCACGGCACATCCACCGCCGACCTCTAGACCTAAGGGATGATGCTCTTTCCTTTTTCTTCTTTATTTTATTATTATTATTATTATTGTTATTTTTTAATCTGGTGGTCTGTGTGATTCCGTTACAGGACTCGTCGTCTCATACGCCCCAGTTTTATCAAGTCCTTTTTGCTAGTCCGGTGATTTATCATCGTGGCAAAGCCAGACAACCACGCTATAGAAATTCTCCTGCTCCCTCCTCTGTGTTTACTTCTCTCCTCATCACTTTCTCTTTCGACCTCTATTTTCCTGTCTTCGGAAAGTGGGAAATTTTTCCTATCCTTTTTTTGGTTTAAAAAGAAATCCTGCGACACAGACCAAGGTGGAAAAAGCGAGGCGTTTGTGAGGTGGATTGTATCTTTTTTGCATATGATCCGGGTGGTGCACTGAACGCAGTGATTGGTCTCGATCCGTTTCTCTGTCCTCCATTGTCCCAGAAACCACGGCCGTTTTTACTCTTGATCCTCCATCAGGCGGACCTTTCTTTTGTCAGCTGTCCCGATCTGGCTCATTCTCCGTTATATCCTCGTGCTGGTGGATTATACTTTCTTTCTTACTCTTTCTCTGTGGCCCCTCTCACTTTCTCATCTTTCTCTCCCCATTTCCCCTCTATCTCTGTTTCTGCCTTTATTCTCTTATCGATCTGATCGTGGAGCTCCCCTGGAACACTACCTGCTACGACGAACATCTTGATATGTATTCGTGACGTACCATCATTCCTTGTAGCGGCACCTGCCCTCTACCCCCATTCGGTCTCCGTCAGTCCAACCGATTGACAATTCTTTGATAAGAGTGTCAAGGTACTACTGCGTCCCAAGGTTCTTCTGTCCGTGTCTCATTCTTTCTGACTCATTGTTCTAATAAGGTGCGTACTTCCGGGGCTGGCTGGACCTCCCCAGATCCAGTTAGATTCATATTTTGTCTCGTGATGCACCGTCTGACCAAAGGCTAGGACATACCATAATTCTTAGCGTCACCCACGGAAAGGAGGAGAATACCCGAGGGGCAAGATTGTTTTATCTACCGAAAGACTGAAGACGAAACGAAACATATTACGACAGACTCCGTTGATCGGAGATACGTTTTATATTTGTCTCGACATATAAAAAGCGCAGAAGAAAAGAAGGAAAAGTATATAATTTACAATGGTTGGAGGATACTTCGATCTTCCCGTCGCTGGATCGTCCCGACGTTCGAGCATGACCGACGGATCTGGGGGTGCGAGCAGATCTTCTCCATGGCCAGGTCTATCCCCCTTGCCTACCCCGAATGAAGAGCAACCGTTGGATCCCACAGGAGCACGCAGCAGGAATCGGAATGCAGGCATTCTGAAAAGTGCGAACCGCGTTAAGTTTACTGTGAGTGAATACGGCCTGGACCAGAGACCCGGCAGGTCAGCGTCAGAGACCGCGACGACATTGCTCCAGAGGCCCATGCCGACGGCCAGCATTCCATCGACGGACAAGGTTTCCGCAGGTGCCCAATCGCTGCCTCTTGTCGACATTAGCACAAGCTCCCCAACGCCTGTCAATGGTATTACCATCCACTCACGGGCCAGTTCTCCGAGCGATGAAACTAGCACAAAAGCTATCCACTCTGCTCAGGAACGAGCCCAGCGTCTAGCATCCCTTCTTGGTCGGTCTGGCAAGTCTCCCAAACCTAGTCCTCGGTCGAGCGTACAATCTTCGATTGCGTCTACCCCCACTGAAGCTGCATTGCCGTCGGAGGATGGGGATGATATTCCCATGATCAGCCTTCCCGAAAAGCAATTCAAAGACTACGACGACTTCTCGGATGATGAGCGCGACGCGATAGGTGGAGGATCATCATCGTCATCGCAAGCTCATCGGCTCGTTCAGCGGATGACTCGACGGGACTTCAGCTTCATGAACCGTATCCCCGCACCGTCCTCAGGACTCCGCTCGGGACAGACGAGCCCAGGTGGGGAGCGCGACCCTGACGGCTATGTCGAACGCCCAAGCCATTACCGTGGTGGAATTCTCTCAGCCCTCCTCAAACTCAACGATCAACGTGACAGCAACCCCCAGTACCAACGAGGTCGATACATGCATTCCCAGCAGGGCAGCACCAGTGAGCTGAGTGCGCGAGGCCTATCGCCAGACCCGAATTGGAAGCTTCCACCGCGCCCCAGGAAATGGTACGAGAAATCGCCCAACGTGTCGAGTACGTCTCTGTCTGGCTCAACGATCAAGGAGTCGATCAGTTCGCCTATTGCGATGCTCAAACGCTCGCGGAGCAACAGCGGCAAGCGCATGGGGAGACCACGATTGGAGGAGGAGATTCGCATTACTGTTCACATCGCCGAATTGCTTGCACGTCAGCACTATGTGATTCGTCTCTGTCGAGCGTTGATGAAGTTCGGTGCCCCGACTCACCGTTTGGAGGAGTATATGAACATGACATGTCGGGTGTTGGAGATTGAGGCCCAGTTCCTGTATCTTCCGGGATGCATGATTATCTCCTTCGATGATACATCGACACACACCACCGAGGTCAAGGTGGTCCGGTCGACACAAGGCGTGGAGTTGGGCAAATTGGCCGACGTGCACGTTATCTACAAGGAGGTTATTCACGATGTGATCGGTGTGGAGGAGGCCACTCAGCGGTTGGACGAAATCATGAAGCGGAAAGACCAGCACCACGTCTTGTTTCGCGTCTTCATTCACGGATGTGCCGCTGCCTTGGTGGGTCCTTTTGCATTCAATGCGCGCCCTATCGACATGCCCGTCGCGTTTGCCCTTGGATGCCTTTTGGGAGTGTTACAGCTGGTTCTGGCGCCCCGATCGGAACTTTATGCAAACGTATTTGAAGTCTCTGCCGCTATCCTGACCTCTTTCCTCGCTCGCGCTTTTGGTAGCATTCGCTACAATGGCGAACCACTCTTTTGTTTCTCCGCCTTGGCCCAGTCCTCCATCGCCCTCATTCTCCCCGGATACATCGTGCTGTGCGCCAGTCTGGAACTGCAGTCGCGCAACATGGTTGCCGGATCTGTCCGTCTCGTCTACGCTATAATTTACTCTCTTTTCCTCGGTTTTGGTATTACCATTGGTACTGCCATCTACGGTTGTCTCGATTCCACCGCGTCCACCGACTACACCTGTCCTCCCTCTCCTATCCCCAACGAATACCTCCAACGATTCCCATTCGTCATCCTCTTCAGCATCTGCCTCGCTCTCGTCAACCAGGCGAGATGGCGCCAGCTCCCTGTAATGTTATTCGTCGCCTTCGCAGGCTACGTTGTCAACTATTTCGCCACGAAACGCTTCGCCACCAACACTCAGGTCGCCAACGCCGTGGGTGCCTTTGTCGTCGGCATTCTGGCAAACTTGTACAGTCGCCTCCGACACGGCCTCGCCGCAGCTGCCATGCTCCCCGCCATCTGGGTCCTCGTTCCCTCCGGTCTATCCGCGAGCGGATCCTTGATTTCCGCAATTGCAGCGGCCGAGCAGATGAACTACTCCCCATCACCATACGCTGTGGTCAACAACGGTACACAGGGTTTCATGGACGCAGCTAAGAACATGACTTCCGCGCAGTCCCGTGGAGTCACATTCGATGTTGCGTACGGCATGGTCCAGGTCGCCATCGGTTTTACCGTGGGACTGTTCCTTGCGGCTTTGGTGGTCTATCCTTTTGGAAAGAAGCGGAGCGCACTGTTCGCTTTCTAATCTACCCATCTATTTACTTCTATATATTTGGAAACTTGTTTCTTGCGTGTTTTACCTGACGATTATACTTGGTATATCCCATTTGTCTTGTTTGGTTTGGTTTGTTGCATTTATCACGGTCCTTTGAGCGATCTCCTTTGTGATGATTTCTTATTTGTCTCTGTTTTTGAGCGTGTGTTTATGTCTGTTGGCTGTCTCAATTTGTGATTATGTTTTTGCATTGGTTTTGCTTATGTTGGGATTGGCTTATTTGATGGACTTAGCATTTGTTTTGCCTATGTACTGTTACTAGCGTGTTGTTTCTCTTGAGCCTTGTCTTCAATTAGCATGTTCTTCGACTTCATTGGATGTTAACTCAAAAAGCAAAAGCGAGGTTTTCTGTTGTCTGTTATTCAGTTCTGTATGGTGTACGGTGTCGGTGTCGGTGCTACTGGCGTTTTTTTTACAATAATAATCAAGCATAATAACTTTCCTTCTTAATCAGTCTATAATAAGCCCTACTATACCACTCTCCTCCGTACTTTTGCTCATTGCCTTCAATTCTAGTAGTACAAGTACTTATGGTTTAAGTTCGGGCTAATGTATCACATGATGTAGATCATCTGCCTTGTGTTCTCATTCCTGTCGATTCATGCCCGTTGACTGGGTAGCTCTTGTGTTTCAGTATGAGTCAGGATTTATTCATTTTGTCAGTCTGCTGGTCTTATGACTTCACTGCTGGAGGGGATGGATCTTCGTCATTCTTCCGGGAAGATCTCCCTCTTTCTGACTCGTCTACGAGCTCTCTGCATCTCTCTCTCCGCATTTCGGCTTGTGAAGTCTATAAGAGTCAGGGATATTGAATTTATCTCTCATCGAGTCAGATTAAACTATCGGGTTTAGCCATTGGGAACCACCGTTGACATGTTTCCTATCACTGGCGATCCCGAATCCTTCTTGCCCTGTTTTTGAGTGAGGGCTGAGCACGCTGGTAACCTGGCTAGTCTTGATTACTGGATACGAGGAACACAGGCCAGAATGTTTACGATTAATTGGGCGTCAAGCTTACGCCATTGCGCAGAAGGATGTGGTCCTTGATAATATCCATGTTATAGGGCTCTGGTCCGCATGAATCGCGCTCGAATTTACAGCGAAATGCCAGTGACGACATTAATCACAGCGACATTAAATCATGACCAGTAATAAGCTGGAGGGACAGAGTCCTAACACCAATGGAGAAACATTCCCACCCAGCTTTTTGAGAATCCATGGGGCATGGAGGGAAAACTGGCGATGTATTGCCGTCGTCACACGTCTATACTTACTTGGTATAGACTCTTTTTGCCCGACAGAAGCCATGGGGCTTTGTTAGAGCCTTTGTAAAGAGAAGGAAAATCAGATATACCATTCAGTATCTTCAACACAGGTTGTCTCGAGTGTTGGCGCTCGTCAACACACGAAGAGACTCGAATTGCCATGCCATCGAAGCATCAGGTGTATTTTTCCAATCGTTATTGGAAAGATGCTAGCCCATTATTATTCGGCCTTATCATGCTCATGAACAGGCGTGAATGGTGTCATGGCGACTCACCATGGTCACAAACTAGTCTACCGCTTGATAGAAGAACATTGGAAAATATAACTATGCAACGAGCAAGAGCAGACCAGTGAGCTGTGATTCAACAGAGATTTTGGCATTCTCACACAAAAATGGATGTATGGGGTCATCTCGCCTCTATGGGATCTATGCTATCGATGGTGGGGATACAAGGGTTACGCTATATCCAGGACGCGCAACCGGGTCTACCAAAGAACAACAAGATCTTGTCAGCTAGCAAGAAAGAGCTCTGTTTTCCAGTCTATTGATGAATACTTTCCGAAGACTGAAGACACATTGACTACTGGTGGAAGCAGACTCGTTCGAGCCACCGAATCCAGCAAAGACTGCGTTCTGCACAATGAAGATGACAAAAAAGGTGCTGGTATCAGGTTCTGGCAAGCATTACCAGATTGAATAACCAGCCTTTACCAAGTGACGTAGAACTAACGCCAATTGAATCCCTGGAACCCGGATATCAATAAGCCAGCCCTCAATATTAATTATTCAAAAGTGCCTGTTCCTACGGTCTCCAAACGCGGACACCGCGTCGTGTCTTACCTGAGATCCGGCTGTTTTGAGAACTTATCCAAAGGATAACTGTTTGCCAGGACTCTTTTCTCAGCTAGTGGTGAACATACCTTGTTTAATCGATGGTTGTCTCCAATTTCTATGTCCTGAGCCTATCCTGAAACCAAGAACGGTGTTTAAAATCCCGGTCTAACAACGGAGAACACAACTGTTCTATGCATGCGTTCGGAACCGATACAACATTAGATCCCTCCTTATCCCGGCCTGAGCTAGGGCGGCTCACCGAAGAACAGAGAGCACCCTAGACAATTCAGAAGAAACGCCCGTCAATCAGGAAATATGAGCAAAGACAGTAGCGTTTACGCCGCGGCATCGTCCGCAGGTTGGAGCGAATACCAAGATCCTCGATCTTGGAGGTCTATACAATCACTCGCTCTAGCACCGACACACGCGGCCTTAATAATCAATCTGACTAGCAAGTACTTTGAGCTATTGTGTTGCTAGACTGCATCGTTTTTGGTGAGCCAGCTCCTTTTTTTTGTTCTTCTTTCATAGTCACTAACAGGATGCCCCTATCGAAGAGATAGTAATCAACCACATTGCCCTAACACTAATTTACTATTCTGCGTCGTGACCCTACCCAGCCGAAATGAATACCAGGATAATGAAAGGTCTCTGGACTTTAGAGAAAACAACCTTTCTTAATGTCGCGCTTCGGCCGTCGCGAGTCTACAAACCCAGAGTCACTTCCGCCGTCTGCGGGCAACTCCTCGGAGAGTTTGGTCCTGTCACCCACCTGCTCCAGTTAGGGTCGATGACTGGGCTTTTGTTGAGCCTGTGAGCTTCTGACTGGTGACTAGTTTGCGTCTTGCCTCCTTGCACAAGCACTGGCCCTTGCCCCCCCCCCCCCCCCCCCTGGACTGGTCGTCAAAGGACTGTTCACTTGGGAGCGCGCCTGGGCTTTGAGCCAGTATTGCGGTACATTTGGTTCTGCGAGCGCAAGTTGTCTCGCGAACCAGTCATTTGTGAGAGGGCGTTCTTGTCACTTATGATCCTACATCATTACTTCCCAGTCTTAACTTTAAGGTGAAAGGGGCCCATAAAGGGAATTAGTTTCCCATTCCCAGAATTTGGAGTTCGGGGCTTCCTTCATTACCGGCTATCTGAGAGGTTGACTTCATGTGCAAACCTCTGCCCTTGTTTCCCCATCTGCAATTGGAGGGACTGCGCAATTGGGCGCTCAAAGTAGCCAACGGGTGCTCTGTCTGAGTGTGAGTGATTTTTAGCAAGACGAGAATGCCGTCAACAGCGGCGGGGATCCATCCTTGCGCCGTGCTCTCCCGGTTATTTATAGTCGACGTCCCCCTTTTTAAGAAGAATTGCCAACTTGTGTTCTATAGATTACTGTTACAATGCGGAGAGCGAGTCGTGGACGCTCGACTTATGATGATACTCCATATCATCCGGCCATACGGACCAGGAAAAAACCCAACCTATGTAATAGTCGCAGTTGGGAAGAGGGTCGACGGAAAAGCCGAATTCTGAAATAGCGGTGCGAGTACGCGACTGGATGGAATATTGTCCATAACCGCCTGATCGAAATCAGGAACAATCACACATAGCGCTGAAGAGAGGCGGATGATGGCCTCATTTTTGGCCTCAAAAATCGCTTTACATGCTATTTGAATATACTGATAACCATTCCTTCAAGGGTGCTTTTATATATGGCACCGTGAAGTAGTGAAAAGGCATTTATGATGCTATATTGCAAACTAAGATAATGTCCCTTGACTTCACGTACAAAAGAGATGGGTTTCAGACAAAAAGCCTCAGAGAGCGACAGCATGTCCGATGATGCTTTACATCATCCGTGTTATATTCTCCTCTGCCGGGTCACGGTTATGCAGGCCTCCCTATACCAGACCTATTGACCAGCTGTAGCTACTTCCGCTATACTACGGTGACCTGTGTCTTCACACAGACGATACTTGTGTTACCGGGCAGCTCTGATATGCGTTAGGTCTATCTGACAAGAAATTCCTTTCGAGCCAATGACCCTTGGTGTTATACCCCCAAAGATTTCCAACGGCCAGCGTCGCTTTGTCCCAAAACTATACTGGAAAACAGCTTCACAACGTCGACCGACAACACATGAACCGGAAGCCTTGCTGGCCGGCGCGATCACACCTTAAGCTGTTTCGTATTGGTGGGTTTTTCAGTGAAGGAGAGCAAGAACAGGACGATCGTGATCAAGAGGGCGGTGATGCGCTGAATAAAGTCCCAGCCAAGGTAAATGAGATGAGCCCTATGCCAGTCTTATTAAGCTATGTGCTAAGTCAATGCCCGGAGCGAAAGAGTGGGTGATGTGGCTGAAACATGGTTACGGCGTGCAATTTCCCACGGCACTGTCTCATGGGACCGTGCCCTAATCCAGCTCGCAGCTTTGGTTCTCCAGTCTGCAACTTCAGCACGTGTTGGCGACATTCTGCTTTCCCATTACTGCGATGACGAATACCTGAGCTGGGGTGACGTTGGAATTTCACTCCCTGCTGGAGCACCACCTTCAATGCATCCATCTTCAATTCATCATAGAGCTACGGTACACGAAGGGGAGCAAGTAAGAATGTCCATAAATTTGATATCAACAATTCAACATGCCACCAGATCAAGACCCAATGACTACCGGTCAGTTTTGTCAAGGCAGTCCAAATTGCCCAGTCAAGTTACTGCTCACTCTGGCCGGTTTGGCCAAGTTGATGGCGCAGTCCAAGAAATAGGCCAGGGCTGCCACATCCCTCTGAAGCCGCAGAGTCCGTCAACCGGGCGCACAGAAGCTACATGGCACAATGTAGGTCCGTCCGAGAATAGTTACGAGCTAGGGCCAGCTAATCCCGGTATAACTGGGTATATGGGATATACGAATGACGAGAAACCTCCTACCTGGGAGAGCCTCATGGTAGTGTGGAAGAAATCGCCAAATCCAGGCACCGTGTGTCTGTATAGTTGCTCGACCGATTTCACCTTCAGAAACGCCACATTCTTCCGCGCAGACGGTCCGTGACAGCGAAAGGTACAATCTCAATCTTACGCAAAAAGAACTGATCAACTTTGAGGCATAAGATCCACTGTCACCATGCCACAAGAACCTTGATGCATTAGGGGATTCAAGTTATATATATATAAAAAACCCGAAACCTTGCTTGCTTTGTTGGAAACCAAGCTGTCGCCATATCACCAATTTTGTGCTCAATCATTAGGGAATATGAAGAGATGGAGGAGTGCCTGGACCCAAAAAAATTGAACAACTTCCTTCGTTCAAGAACATCTCACACTCTTTAACCCAATGAACTGCTCACAAACAGTGAGTATAGACAACTGAGAGCCCCAAAGCCTTGCTCACAAAAGTCAGTCAGCAAGACTCATCAAACATACCGTCACATGACTGTTCTTTGAAATGTCTCCCAATTCAAGTCTTGTACACCACACAGCTCATCCTTGCAATCATCTTGGACCTCACTCATCCCAGAGAAATGAGCAATGCTGCTCTCACAGAGCTTCCCTGAAACCAAATCTGTGAGGTGTCATCTCTTTGCTTCTCCTATGTGTGGGAAGAAAACAATATAGAAAGATTCATGATTTTTTGAATAGCTCCTGCGTACCACATACAGTGATGATGAAAGCCAGATCTACCCATCATTTATAAAACTCCAGCAATTAATGGTCTGGAACTCCTTTGGGCTAGAAGAAAGGGGACTCTCGAGAGAGTACAGATCCAAATTGATTCCGCGGAATGCTCTGATATCAACAAATCTACGCGCAATGATAGACTTCTACATGTACAAATCTCGCTTCGAAACGAGTCCTTTTACCGTTGCATATGCGTGACTGTGAAGAAAAGGCCTATAGCCCAAGGTACAAGACAACTAGAGATGAGACATCCCTGGTCATTTACTCCCATACAAAGACCTGACGATGTCCATGTTATGATGCATTTATTGGTATCAATAGACAAGCAAACAGCGCAAGCCAGGAAAGCAGTTCAAATACAACCCAGTTCACATTCATCAATCTGTTGGAGTAATGGAGACAAAAAGAATGAATAGAATCGAAATAATAAAATTGAGTAAGAAAAATCATATCAAGATTTGGATGGAAGCGTGCGTATGTCCAAAACACACTCAATAGAAAAGAAAATAGAAGACAATTGCCAGTGTCAACACTTGTAAATCAGAAAGCAA
This sequence comes from Aspergillus glaucus CBS 516.65, assembly GCF_001890805.1. Classification (NCBI taxonomy): domain Eukaryota; kingdom Fungi; phylum Ascomycota; class Eurotiomycetes; order Eurotiales; family Aspergillaceae; genus Aspergillus; species Aspergillus glaucus. The sequence continues at coordinate 80,350 of NW_019170478.1, read as the reverse complement.
AAAAATAGCGAACGGTAAAAGCAAAATTCAAAATCATACACCAGTATGTCCGTTAAGTCTCTTTGTCACATTACAATGACGTTGTGCCATATTAAACAATCGGGGTCTTGCGCTTTTCGGCGCTAGATAACACAAGCATCGGAGTCTTGCGTCTCTCGGGACCCGGAGCTGCCGTCTTCTGTCCAGCAACGACTGCAGCAACTGAAGGCGTTCCTGTAGGAGACGAACTGTGATCCGCACGGACGTCCGCGAACTTGCCGGAGGGACCGAAGAAGCTTCCACCGTCCTCACTGGTGGGAGTACCGCTGTAAGGGCTTTCCGACTTGCGCTCCCGAGAAGATCTTTCCTTCCTCTCGGAACCAATGGCGCCATTAGCCGCGGCACGCAGGCTGCCCAAGCTGGGCTTGCTGGACAGACTGCCGCTACGCACAGTAGCGTCGTCGCTATCAGAGAAGGTGAACTCTTTCTCGCTCGCTGGGGTGTTGGTGCCTCCACTGCTGTGGTAACCGAAGCTGCGAGTCTCTCCGCGTCGCTCAATTCCCGCACGCACCAGGTTGTGAACAGCGCGGCGTCGCTGACGCGTCGCGAAGTTCTTGCTACCTTCATGCTTGGAAGTGGGCTTCGCTACCAGCTCCTCTATCGAGGGCGGTCCACGAGGCTGGCGAATAGGGTGCTCACCCGCACGTCCTTGTCCGGGACCAAAGGTTCCTGTGGCCGGTGTTTGGGGCAACGCGGAGGTCTTCGGAGGCAATGCGGCGGTCTTAGGAACAGCACTGTTCACGGCAGTGTTGTTGGCCTTGGCTGTATCAAGCGCCCTAGGCGCGAAGGACGAGCTCTTCTTGTGGCCTCTTCGAAAGGCGTTCGCAGACGGCGGGGGCAAGGGAGTAACTTCCTGGAGAGGGGAAGGACTGGACTTGGGGGGAGAAACAGAGCGCTGCAGCTGTCTCGACTCCGGCGGAGGGGAAACTTCAGCACGGAAAGTAGGAACGTGCAGGTCTTCTTGAAATTGGTCTCTCTGCTCTTCCTGGTAAAGCGAAGAACCAGCATCCTGTTGCTGCTGTTGCTGTTGCGGTTGCTGTTGCTGCTGGGCGGAATTGTCATAGATGTAGTTTTGCTGACCAGTGAGAGGGTTAAAGACAGAAAAGAGACCAGGCTGGCCAAGAACCGGCTGAACGATCGGCTGCACCCCCTGTTGGAGCTGCTGCTGGTAGAAGCCCATGCCAGGCAGAGAAAGGGATTGCTGCGAGGCAACAGGCATTCCCAGGCTGAGACCCTGGAACTGCTGAGCCGCCGTGGTGACGCTGATCAATTGTTGCTGTAGGCGTTGCTGCTGGGCTGCCAAGAACAAGTTGGTGGACATCATTTCTGCGTACAAATTATCGTCCATGGGCAGGTCGGCGCCAACGTCGAGGACCGGAGGTGCGAGCACCTGCTCCGGCAGGGTGTACACCGGACGACCAGTATTCGTATCCACATTCTGATTCGAGGCGAACGAGTGGCGGGGAAATCCAGTTCCCGTCGCGGTCTGCGGCACACGATCAGCAGCTCGGTCGGGACGAACGGCATACCGATGGTTGTCCTGACCGAGGTGCTGCTGGTGCGCAGAAGGGATCGTCGCGGATTTTGGAGCAGTCCTCAAGCCAGCCAGCAAATGAGAGCGGCTGGTACGAGGAGTCTGAAGCGGCGCAGACGGCTGAGATTCATCGATCGTGGAAATATGAGGAGGCGGAACACTCAGGCGTTTGATATGAGAACCCTTTCCGCGGGAGGAAAAGCTGGAACTCGGAACGCCAATGGAACCGCCATTGTTGAAAGAAGAGTTGTAAGTCATTTGAGCAAGACCGCCAGTGTCCATACTCGTGGTCGTAGATGAGAGATCGAAAAAGACAGAAAAAAAAAAAAAAAAAAAAAAAAAAAAAAAAAAAAAAAAAAAAAAACAACGCGAGCGAAAGTATGTTCGTGAGAAAAAACGAAGTCGTATCGGGGTAAACGAAATCAACCACTGAAGGGTGAATTAAGGTATTAAGGGAGTGTAATGACGAGGACGAAACGCGCGAGGTTAACCAACGTCGTTTGGTTTGGCGAATTATGCAAAACGATCGCTATACCCAACGGCCTGGTCCGAGTTAGCGACACGCGGCTCAATCAATGACGACAACAAACTTCCACGTACCTGTAGATTAAGAAAACGAAAGAATGAAGTCGAAATCAAAGTAGGAAAAATAGCGAAGGATTAAGGAGAATTTGTACAGCGAAGTACTTTTTTCAAAGTGATTTGTCGATGATCGGATCAAACGATCAAAATTGAATAGCGAAGGATAGACAACAGACGTAGCCGAACGTCACCAAGAGAGGAGAAATAACGAGCTTTTGAGAATTCTGGAAGGTAAAATCGGAGCCTTCTGTATCAATTAAGGATCGATGGAGAGATGACGCGTGGGAGATGCTCTGCAATCCCAGGCGAAAAGCGGTAAAAAAAAAAAAAGAAAAAAGAAAAAGGCTCGACAAGGCAAGCACACGGAAAGATGGGGAAGTGTCGAAAAAGAAGGATTTTAGGAGAATTTGAGAATCGGGTCTATGTACGGAAGAAGTAGGTTCGAGTTTGGTCGAGCGAGTCTTCGAAACAATCAACGAATTAAGGATCGGACGAATCCAGACTGCTGACAGAGGCACGGGGAGATGCGTGGCCTTGGAGGTTTCTTGACGCGGCAATCTCTGCCAGGCGCTATCAAATTGGAGAGGGGAATTTGGTGGAGCGAAAGGATGGAGGTGAAGGAAGAAGAGAAACGCGGTTTTCTCAGAAAAAAAGAAAGGGAAAAAAGATGAAAAGCAAAAAAGGAGCAGGGAGAAGAATAAGAAGGGGAGAAAAGATGAGAAAGAAACAACAACGATGGAGGATAGAAAAGAGAAGGAGGAGAGGAAAGAAGAAGAGAAGAAGAAGAAAAAGGAACGAGATTCGCTTCGCCTTCGGGGGATTCGGGCACTCACTACGGCGGGCGGTAAGTCAGTTGTGGCAGATTGACAGGGGGTGCTTAGTCAGGTACATTACAATACATCCAGTCTATTTCTTGAGTTTACTTGTATTCAATCATTTAAAGACACTTTGGAAAGAAGCATAAGAGAGCATTTGATTCTATTACTCTTAGGTCTGTGTTAATGCTCATTCTTGCATATCAAAATGCGGCTGAATGCCCGAGTACACCAAAGCATTCCAACCCCAACCTCACAGCTGAATGACACTCACAATCCAAAAATAATAAGGTTTCATTAAGGGTAGAGCCGGTCTATGTGACACATACCAAGGGCAAATACAGCTATTGTCCATAGTGTGATCTTCACAGTTTGATCGGTTAGCTCATTTCCTATCAAGGGCATGCTGTGGACTAAACATATGCAGATGTGACGGTAGTTTGCCTGCAGGGCGTTTAAGGGGAATTAGAGATCATACAAGTACCGTTGCACTGCATGAAGGAATGAAGTCCGGATTAGAAATGCGTATACGGAGGTGATGCAGAGCACTGTTCATGAATTGGTTTGATGAACCCCGGACTTGGCGTAGGATGAACGCAACACCCTACGCGTCTATTTGTACTACCTGACCACAACATACAGGCCAAGGTAGAAAGATTTAAACGATACACCTTAGCAAAGCTCGAACTAGAGCTCTGTATCTCATGCTAAAAGCGCTCTGTACATACAAGTACAGCACCATACGGCTCTGCATGTATCGTAAGTAATCCACAACCACTAACTAACTAGTACCCGAACTAACTATTCCACCCCCTGACCAATGATGAATCACCGGGCTGAGACAACCGTCAACTACACTACTGGCAATTGGCTCGTTTCAGAAAAAGCAAGAGCGTTGTGTGGGGAAATACGTGCAGGTCTTACGCCAATACAATATTACAGCGCCAAATTCAGATATGTACTTGTACATCGCTGGATGTATATTTGCCTGCATAGTTAGTACATAGTACAAGTACACGATCGCCAGTAAACCCCTGAAATACACATCCAAGCTCCCAAATCCTTAACCCTCAAATCAACATACATCACCATGGAAGCATGTAGAACATGTAAGTAAAAAATGACCTGCACTAGACCCATCGTCCACCAGCCGATCATCCACATCACGCCCATGATCACAGCTGCTCTGACCAACCAGATCCCCCAGGATTCACCCTCCCTGTTTAGCGGGCGCCAACGTGGCGTTCCTCACAGCCAGCGATCGTTTATTGTCTGACCACCATGAATGAAAATTTTTCGCCAATAGGCGTTGGTATGGGGTGTATTGTGTGGTGATTATTACTCAGGAATTGGTTTTGTGGCGGTTGGTTGGTGCGTGGTGGTTGGATTTGGTGTCGTTATTGGTATCGGCGGTCTATATTTTGGTGGGCTTTATTAGGTATGTATTATGAGGCTCGAGTCGTCGTGACAGACAATCAGGTACGAAGAGTCAGTAGATAGGTACGAGTCATGCTCATATTTCACAGATAAATGTGCACCATTTATTCTATGTAATATGTACAGCCCAGTTCACGCGGTCTAGGCCTTGTCAGATGTAATAACACGAGAAATAAAATAGACAAAAGACGGGGTATCTGCTTGGCAGGATCTTTCAACCAGGATGAAATAGACAAGATGACGAAATGCAATCATAGAAAAACATATAGCAGGTATGAAATACAAATAGAGAAAAGAGAAGGAAAAGGAAGTACCTCAAGCATCAACAGGTACCGGCCCAGGGAAAGGAAGTGACGCAGGCTCCTTATTCTGTGCTTGTTGCCGTTGGGGTTCGGGAGACTGCGCACCAGAGCCCTTGCCATCCATACGATCAAATTCCAAAGTCTCAGCCAACTCAGCAGCCATCGGATCTAATTCATCCTCTTTCAACCCGGTCGCAAGTGCTACCAGCTTGCGATGAACGTCAAACTTCGTGCTCACTCCAGCATCTGCGGTCTGTTGCGCGAGATCTTTTAGCGCGGTCCGACGCACCTTTTGTGCTGAGCAGAGTTGTCGGGATAGATAGTAGGTCGTCATGAGTTCGTTATGGTCTCTGGTCGATGGAGGCTTGTTGTCCTCCAACGCAGGTGCTCGTTCGAGGAGACGTGATTGTTGGACCTGTTCTAGAAGCGACTCGTAGTTGCGCTTTAGTTGATCATATCGCCCAAGTTGTGCATCAACAGATCCGTGTTCTGCTTCCTTGGCCGCTAGCGCTGCTGATTGCCTTTGGATCTTCTGTCGATCCTGCTCCAATTGCTCGTACAAGGTCTCGGGATTCGCAATGTCATCTGAATCTTGCTGGTTTGGTTTGGTGTTCCCGTAGCTCGTAGAAAGCTTTTTGCTAGCCTCTGCCATGATCACTCCAATCTTCGAAATTAGGTCAGATGTCGCTGCGGACGGATCTGGTGGCGGATCATCAACCTGTGCATCAGTGTTGACCGGCCCAGTGACTTCCCCATCAATGTGGTCATTACCCATCGTAATTGACGACGGAGCTGGTGGAATATCGCTTTCGGCATGTTGTGCCCGTTGGCTAATGCTCGTGGCCGTTTCGCCCTTCTCGTTCACCAAATCCGATGCACGTGGGCAACATGTTAGGAGTAAATTCACCAGACGAAAAGCTCCGTTTCGGGCTGCCACCAAGGCTGCCACATCGCCATTCGAGTCTTGACATGATAGAAGCAGGTCTAATTCATCTTGGGAGCACATTTGGCGCAGCTTGTCCAACAGAATCTCGCAGTAATACCGTGAACTCTTCCACTTTCCCTTGCTTCTGGTGGTTTCGGATATGTGGTGGAAGATTGTCGCACCAAACCAATCTCGGAAAGAAACCGTATCGAAAAGTAAATCCAAGAGTGTCGGGAACGTTCTCTTTTCGTAGTTGTTTGTAAAAAGGACTGCGCGCACAAGTGGCGTTTCCTCATGGACAGACAGTGCTTTGACATCAGCACCTCTATGTAGCAAATCCCTCACAATCTCCAAGTCACCCATTGCACACGCCCAATGTAGTGCGGTATTCCCCGAATCGTCAATAGGACGGTCCACTTGGAAGTTGGCCGGCGGTTCCGGCGGAGGAATCCGAGTGGCTTCTGGGGCATCTCCAACGGTCATGAAATAGTCGAGAAGCTGATCTCCATAGAGGATATGCTCCTGTTCACTGAGCGACATTGCTGCAACTTCATTGATTCCGCGCTTCCGCTTCCGCGAGTATGCTCCACCATGCTGGGACATTGGCATCATTTCTTCGTCTGCCACCATTGACGATGATTCGAGGGTAGCCTGCTCAATCGATTCATCCTCTTCCATACCGGTGCTCATCTCGTATTGCTCGTGGGGGAAGCTCGGTGGCCCCATGGGGTGGTGTTGCTTGACGGCGCTGAAGACATCTTCATTCGCATTCGCATTCGCATTCGCATTCGCTGTCTTCCGGGCGTTCGCGGTATTCTTCGGGGCTCTGGGTTTCGATGCGGTTGAATGTTTTGGCGCTGGTGGAGGGCTGCGGTCCCCTGCTACATATTCGATGATAGGTCTTAATTTGTCAATTATGTTGTTACGCTCCGCGAGCTGACGGCCTTCGGGGAGCGGAATCCATGTTCCTTAGCGGTTTCATGTTAGCACGAGGAGCCAATTGAGATGCTTTGTCTGAAAAAATATACCTTGGTATTTTCCATAACCACCCTGTACTTTTTCGTGAACTCCTTTTTGGACCTCGCGCTCGAGAATGCGTGTTCTTGCTGGTTTGTCGAATCCGGCAGCTTTGAGTATATGTGTCGCATTTATCCAATCATCACTCCGCCTTCGCATAACACTGTCGGTTTCGAGCTTGTATTCATATACTGGAACCTAGGCAATGTTGGTTACACCGCGCTTCCAAACAAGGGACATGCGCAAGACAAAGATAGTCGAAGTTGATTGGAAGATAAGAAAAGAAGAAAAGGAAAAAGAAAAACTCACATTGCTATATGTAGCAGAATATATCTTAGAATAATCCACATCCCCCATGATGGCGACTGTACAAGGCGCTTAACTGTTCAGTAGGTTGCCGAACGGATAACAGGCAAGTAGAGCGCCGACGCGGCCCTGGACCACAATCTCAACGGTCTTCCCAGCCATCATCAGCAACACAGCACAAAAACACAGCAATTAGACCTCAAGGCATCACATACAGTATGGAATTCAAGGAAGGTCAGTGAAATCAGTCACGGGTGACTCGTCGTGATATTTCGATAACGCGATGGTTTGGCGGACGGAGTGAGACGGAGACGCGCCTCGAGAGTCAACCGCGTAAAGTGGCCTTGGCGGCGCTAGTCCCGATACAGCGATAGCATCACGTGGTATCACATGACCCATATCGGAGAGCGGGAACGAACATCACCGCGGAAGCTCAAACCTCGCCGGTCCAAATACAGACGCCCCCTCCGAACCCTGCTTGATCTGCACCGCTGTCCTGCCCAAGATGACTGTTACTGAGACGATCAAGAACACCGTTGGCCTTGGGGACGGCACTGGTATGATTCCTAGCCTTTACCAATTCGAACGACATGGTGTTGTTCGATTATTCGTCATTGGACTCGGTTTATTGACACTCTCATACAGCTGCCTCCCGGCAAGAAATGTCCGACGCCCGTCTCCCCCTCCAGTACCGTGACTCGTGTGCGAACCTCCTGATCCCATTGAACCGATGCCGACAGGCGGAATACTACCTTCCCTGGAAGTGCGAGGTACGGGCCCTCTCGGTTATACTCATACCATCTTGAGAAAACAGATTGATTGATACAAACTGCGACTTAAACAGGACGAGCGCCACAGCTACGAAAAGTGCCAGTATGAGGAATTCAAGAAGCGTGTCGCCAAGATGGACGAACTCCGTGCGGCCAAGGATGGTGCCCGGAGCAATTGAGATAGTTGCAGGCGCATATGGCGGAATCGTTCGAGACAAAGCAAAAGCAGCGGGTTATGTACATAGCGATTGTGGAACTGCATTTCCATTCACACACAGAATCTGGCGTTGGGAATCCTTTGAGACGATATGCCGATACCATCCCATTGAATTCCTGGGCCCAATTGGTTCTCAGCCTCGTCTGTAGTATCTGATGATATATCCTGTCGGCGTGAGGCAGTATTGCTCCGTGTTCATAGGTAGTTCAGATGGCGAGGCTCCCGGGAGATCTCCGTGGGGACCAGGCGAACCAGCTGCCTTGTATTACGAAGTGACAGAAAAAGGTAGGACCGGGAATTTTGCTCTCTTTCTCCTTCTCTGTTTTCCTTCTCGTCTATTCTTTCCTTTCGTAGACTGCTGTAGATTAAGTAAACATCACATGATCCCCCCTCCGAATGCTTAGAAATCCAGGTCTGCTCCTGGATTTTTGTGCGGCGCAAACAGCGTTATCGCCGATAAATCAGACGCAGTGCATATTAGAAGTGCGCCTTTGCCCCACTACAAAGTTCAGGATTTATCATCTCACGGCCAAACAGAGCAACAACAGTCCGAAAAGAAGCAAAAAGAAAATCAAAAACCACCGTAAGCCATGAATGACTTCCTAAGCAATTCTAAGTGGAGAAAAGGCCGGGCTTAAAGAGGCAAAATCATCCCCGCGGGAAAAGCCGTGACATAAAGTCGACGACAACTTCTACATACTTCCAGGATTCTAAGATCTATTTTTAATATCGAGGCGCGTTTAAACATACGACTGTGTGTCGCTTCTTTATTTTTTCTTTGTTTTTCTTCCTTGTCTTGCATTGCGATAGAGCAAGGGTTTGATCCCCTCATTTGCTTCCGCGGGGTTCCCGGCATCCAAATATCGCAAAGTTCCGTCCTGTGTTTTCGCGAGGTTTTGTGTACTTCCAGGACTTCCGGATTATAATATGGGCTTATTGTACGTTATTGTGCCAAATTAGAACGCTGACACCGGTGGATGATTGCTAATGTCGCATGTTCGTTCTACAGAGCACTCGGAACGGCCCTGGAATGGCCGGAAGCGAAGAAGAGAGCGCATCAGGTTCGCGAATGGGGTATCGAGGTACGACAATTTCCTTTCGCGTATCGGAAGTTACGACATGGGCTGGACTAACTGGGTTAGCAATTGCTTGCTATTTGGAACAGAGCAAAGGGGAAGGAGAGGGATGCTCTTCTCTGGGGTGACGAGGTGAGTTTTCCGGTATGCGCTCGGGTTACGGTTCTTTTGCTAATTCTTGTCCTACTATAGGTCGAATACCTCGTTGTCGCCGTCGACGAACATGCGAAGAAAGCCCGGTTATCCCTAGCGCAAGCCGATATTCTCAAATCGCTAGCCCGGGATGAGGCATTGTGGACGTCAGAAGGTGGAGAGAACCAAGATGGGCAAAGGTGCGTGAGGTCGATGGCTTGGATACAATACAGGATACTGACGGTGTGTAGGGCTGGCTCTGAACCACCGCACTTCCACCCCGAATTCGGACGATTCATGCTGGAGGCTACCCCGGCAAAGCCATGGGGGATTGATTTCAAAGACCTGCTAAAGGTCGAGGGCAATATGAAGAGGAGGTAAGCTGGAAATTTTCATGAGGATCCATCCAATTCTAACAATGCGAAGACGAGAGGTTGCGAAAGCGCATATGGCATCGAACGAATACCCAGTCACCATGACAACGTTCCCTCGCCTGGGTACAAAGGACGACTACATTCAACCATACTATCCCCCATCCGGACCAGCATTGCGTTCGCAATTCGTCCCCGACGAGATCGCCAATCCTCATATCCGTTTCCCGACTTTAGCTGCGAACATCCGGTCTAGAAGGGGTCGAAAGGTCGAATTGAACGTGCCGGTTTTCAAGGACACGAATACACCCTCTCCGTTCAAAGACCCGACTGTGGACTACGATCTCCACATTTGGCCCGAGGACGATGATGTTAGGAACGGAGCCGCCAAGGACGACCATGTTTACATGGATGCCATGGCTTTTGGAATGGGCAGCTGCTGTCTTCAAATCACTTTTCAGGCGAAGAACATCAACGAGGGGAGGAAACTGTACGACCAGTTGAGTCCTCTTGGTCCGATTCTCATGGCACTTACTGCCGCGACCCCGATCTACAAGGGATTCCTAGTAGATACGGATTCTCGGTGGAACCAGATCAGCAGAGCTGTTGATGATAGGACTCCTGAAGAGCTTGGTGAATTGGTAAGTTTACGGGACACCATGTGAATTGCATTAAAGCTAACATAGACAGCCTCTCAAAAATGACAGATGGAGGATACCCAAATCCCGATACGCCTCAAACTCAACATACATCTCCCAAGACCCTCGATTGCGAAAAGAATACTTGGATCCAGATCTGGTTGTGGACGAAGATATCAAGAAGCGCTTAATAGAAGGCGGCATGGACGATGTCCTGGCCACCCACTTCGCACACCTCTTCATCCGCGACCCCCTGGTCATTTTCTCCGAAGACCTTGAAGAGCTCGACCTTAACAAAGCAGACCACTTCGAGAACCTCCAATCCACAAACTGGCAACACATGCGCTTCAAGCCCCCACCACCCGAGAAGAACGACATCGGCTGGCGAGTCGAATTCCGGTCCATGGAAGTCCAAATGACAGACTTTGAGAATGCCGCGTTCAGCATCTTCATCGTCCTCGTCACCCGTGCTATCTTGAGTTTCGACCTGAACTTCTATATCCCCATCCAACGGACGACGGAGAACATGGAAACAGCACATGCTCGTGACGGCGTTCTCGACAGCAAATTCTACTTCCGCAAGGATCCGTTCCCCCGTCGCGTGCGCAGACAGCAACACTCAGCTAATGGCAGCAACATGTCATCTGCTGCTTCTTCAGCTGTTAACACGCCTCCGCCATCACCACCGCTTGTTCCAGTAGAGATGGAATACGATCTCATGACAATTTCGGAAATCATCAACGGCTCAGCAGATGGAGAGTTCCCTGGATTGATTCCTCTTGTCGAATCGTATCTGGACAGCGTCAACGTTGATGTTGAGACGAGATGCTCGCTCGCTAGTTACCTCGATTTGATCCGGAAACGTGCTGATGGTACGCTCTGGACTGGGGCTAGATGGATCCGGGAATACGTCGCGAAGCATCCGGCATACAAGAAAGACAGCGCCGTTTCAGAGGAAGTCTGCTACGATCTTGTCAAGGCGGTTGATGAGATGGCTGTTAAGGAGGGGAAGAATGGGAGTGTTGGATGGGAGATGCTCCGGGGGAAAAGAAATAGATCATAGACGTTAATGTCAATAGCACGTTCCTATAGAATCAATCATGTTATCTCTCATGTATATCCAAACATCCCCCTCCCTCCCCTCCCCGCGAACCCAACAAAGACTCTAAGCCAACGAAATCCTCTCGTCCTCCGTCGGCACGCGACAAGAATCCGCCATCCCCGTAACCTTCCACTCCCCTCCAACCTTATGCAACACAAACAACTCCACCCCAACATGATTCACCACCCCATTAACCTTCGCCCGAAACGGTGCCCAAACAAACCCAAACCCCATCCCCCCGTCCCCCAAAACCGTAACCTCAGGATCCCAAATCCTCTCATCAATCTCATCCCTAAGCTTGGAAATCTGCTCCACGAAGGAACCGATTGTGCAGAAGCGTGGTATTGCGGGGGTTGGTGGGAAGAGAGCCATGCCACCGGCGCGGATGCAGTAGCGGTCGAAGTCGGAGCGGGATTTGGAGGAGATGGCGGAGAGGAAGCCGGTTGTTACGGAGAGCATGGCTTGGGTTTCGGTTTGGTGGGTTAGGGATGTTGCTGTGTCTGTTTTGGTCGTTGTTGGGTTAGAGGGGGGTAGGAAGGTTGTTGGGGTTCGTTGGGTGGTGGGTTTTTGGTTGGGGAAGCACATTCTCATTTGGAGGGCTTGATGTATTAGAGATGATTGTATCGGAGATTAGGAGGATTTTTTTCTCTGGGTCAGGTCTTGGTTCAGCTGGACGCTGGCTGAATATGAAATAGATATAGAAGTCACCATCTGTACCACCTAGGTTCTTAGGGTCACATGCGGTTGCTGTCACCTGTACTTACTGTCATACCGTGCCTAGGCATGCTTATGACAGGATGACATTGTTATGTTCAGTTGTGTTGTTCATTATTGTTCACTAGTAGCCCTAGCCAGTGGTTTCCGGTAGGGGGATTACTGTTTGAAGCGCATTCGAATCACCTCTATTCCCTTGTCAATAGCCACACAAATAGCAGAGACAGATACGTATGAGTAGGTCCTTGTCAAATGGGAAATCAGTTTGTTGAAGTGCCGATTGCCATAGACTGTACAATTCGCTTCGCCAACCTGTCAACCCACTGACACCAGTGAATGTTTCCCACTTTTCGGCCACAACTCATCTCTTTTTTTTTTTTTTTTTTTTTTTTTCTTCCTCTCACTCTCTCTTCCGGTTTCTCTCTCCGTGTCAAGCACAATGTCCGCCGCCCCTGAGCTCGATCAACAAGGCCGCCTGGAGGCGATTACAAACCTCTGCCATGCTCTGGGCTTCAACGAGACGAGTACGGAGGCTTGGTTGGCCGCTTGGTTTGCTGATCTTGATTGTCTTCGCGAACTCGCCAAACAAGCAGGAAGCCAGAGAGTCCAGGAGGTATTCGCCCCGGAGAGTACGGTGGTAAGGGAAGTCCTGCGGATGTGTAAGTTATACTCAACTTTCGAGAGGCATTCGTTGACTCTGTCTTAGGGATGGGCTATGGCAGACATGATAATGAGAGAGAACCACTCGTTAGTATCTAATTGAATCCGTTCTCAATGTCCAGACGATAACTAACAAACAACCCCAGATCTTCACCACAGACAACGGAACCTGCGCCGCGCCAGACATCAACAAAACCGACGCCTACTCCATATGTTCCCCCGGCCTCAACGACAGCCCCGATCTCGAAAAATTCTGGAACACCCTTGCGCTCTTCTGGTCCCCGTCAAAAGTGACCGCTTGGCGAAATGCAACACGCGCCATCGATTCGTGCGCCAATTACATCACCTTCGGATTACACGTAGGGGCGTATTGGGACCACGGGATGTTTTGTCTGAAGCCGATCGCAGAGTCAGGAGATGGGACGTGGCTGACTGCGGACATGTACTGGATGCCGAATCCGTATGGGGTGGTCAGCATGAGCTTGTGTTCTCGCCCGTCTCTACCGAGTGGTCTTGCCTCCGCGCCGAATCAGGGCAAGATTTATAATGCAAATCGTAGGAGGATTACTTCGGGGTATAGGATCACGATGACCACCCACGATCCTGTTGAGATGCCGCTTGCGTCCGTCGACTTGTTGGAGTTGCGGTGGGTTTTGGATCGGATTGCCCGGCTTTCGGGGGTTGACGAAAAGTACGGCCATGAGGACTGGGAGGATGAGAACGAGGTTGATGCTGCTGCAACGCCTCTACCAAGACAGAATGACAATTCCATATAAATCTTACATTGTAAGAATACCTTTTCCGACAATTTAAATAACATCGGCAGCGGCAACTACATCGACACCACCTGCACCATCACATCCGCCTCAAGCCCTAGTGAGCTCCTCGATTGATCATGACATACTGCTATATTACCTGTTGTCAAGACGTGACTTCTTCCTGCTCTCAGATAAATGCCGAGAGGGCCTGGTTGGCGTTATCAAGAGATGTTCAGATTGCATGTTGTTTGAGTAAAAATCCCCATCCGCTGCGTGCTATTCCTCGCCTCCCCGGAGTTGTGCAAGCACAACAACGCCGTGCGTGCTGTAAATCATACATTGGTACACCTCACTCACCTACATTCCCATTCACACAGGAAGAAGACAAACTAACATGTATTCGATGATAGGACCCTGAATCTCGAACCTCGGCATCGCATTCTGAGATTTCGGCCGACGTTTCAAGGAGCCCTCACTTGACGAAGAGTTTAGTTATATCGGCCGAGTCGAGTTCCGGTTTCGCGGTGGGGAGGAGGAAAAGAGGTTGTGGTTTCTGTTTCTATTCCGTCTGGTGCATGGGGAAAGTGTTGTGTTTTATACGGTGTTTTGATGCCTTTTTGTTATGTTTCTGTCTCATCCAGAGTCACTCGGCATACATGATGGATCTATGGCGATGCATGTCTTGTTGTATAGAAGGCCTGTGATTTAGCATTCTTCTATCTGCACATAGCCTGCAGAGCAGGATACGGAATACGAGAGACAGCGGAAGCTCACCATATCAGAAACCTTGAAACACCCTTCTGCTACTTAAACTTCTATACATAGGGTATACACACACACACTACTATACATCTATACATAAAGCCATCTACTCCAACATCGGCCTCTCCATCTTAACCGCCTCCTTCAACACCCTCTCCCTAACCCCTCTCCGATAATCCCCCCCAAACCTCCCCCCCTCACCCCCCTCCACAACTCCCCTCTCCCAATCCGCCCACTTCAACCACCTCCACCTCGGCCACAGCACAGCCATCACCCGTCCTGTAATCAACGACACACTAACCGGTCCGTACGTATTACTATCAAGCGACTTCCTTGGGTCCTCCGCATCGCCTTCTAACCAGACGTGGTTGAAGGGGACGATTTGCGAGGGTTTCATGCACGGGTCACGGGTTGTGATGCGGTCGCCAGGGAGGCCGACGACGCGTTTTAGGGCAGTGTGGGTTGGGTTTGCTGGTGACCTACATATTACATCCATTAGCATCTTTTCCTCGTTCCAACATCCCCTCCATCTCAGTTATAAAACGCGGGGGCATACCGAAACGTAACAACCATCCCCCTCTCCAACCTCCTCTTCCTCTCCCAGGGCCACCCACTCCCGCCCCACGGCCACATATTCACAAGCACCATATCGCTCTTCGTATGCATCCTCTCGTAGTCCTCGTTGAGGTACGGCGTCATCGACGGCCCGCGCACCCACATCACCTGGAAGACATGTTCTGAGAAGAAGATCCCGATTGGGATGGCGGGGACGAGGAAGCGGAGGACGCGGGCTGTTGTGCGGACTTGGTGGGGGAGGGAGGTGTAGGTTTGTTGGAAGCGGGTGAAGAAGGAGGGTCTGCTCTTGGGGTTGTTGGCGTAGTTGGAGTTGGAAGGGTGTGGGTGTGATTGGTGTTGGGGATTTGCGGCGGAGGATGAGGCGGCGGCGGGTTCGGAGGGTGAGGGTGAGGGTTTTGAGCGGGATTGGGCTACTTCGGGTGCGAGGACTCGGAATTTGGGTGGCGTGTTTCCTTTGGGAAGTTGAGGTCGAGACATTATGATGTTGTTTTGTGACGGTGCTTGTCGTGTGCGGAGTGGATGACGGCTATGCGCTCGAGGGGGAAGAGGGGGGGGGATAGAGCCAATGGAAACTGAGTCTGAGTGGTTTGAGAGGTTGGCTATAATTCTGTACAATCAATTCATTTTGTCTTTTTCTTATGCTTGAGCAATTGGGTAGGTTTGTTCGCGTGAAGAGATCGCTGATATCGGAGTTCCGCGGTATGTTTGCAGGGTTTGCATTTCCATGACGAAAGTAGTTATTTCAACAACCATAACTCAGCCAGGAAATAAAAATTAATGTAAAGATATCATAAACAGAAGAAAAGCCAGTCAAATTGCCACAGTTCAATCCCATGCGCCGATTCATCAAACATAAAGTCGCCGTAATCCCATCCAGTCCCAAAGTCAAAGAACTACCAATCCTTCTCCAGCATATTGCCCACTGAACGATATTCATGAGACCCATCCATACCCAGGATCCCACTAGACTGTACACTGTGCACATCAGCCGCCGACGAAGCACGGTCAACCTCGACAGGCTCGTCATCCGTCTCTTCAGATTTATCAATGACTTCGGATCTTCTAAGTCTCTCAAACTTATCACCCTCGTCTTCGGATCTATTGACTTCCTCCCATTCATCTTCACTTCTCTCGTCGATCATGGTTATGCTGCTGTGTCCAAGGTTGTCTGGATCAAGTTTCTGTCTCTTAGCTTCCGATTGGCCGTTCAGGGCAGGGTCCTCGGTGGGCGGATCAGGGAGCTTGGCTGCGAGGATCTCAGGCGATGGTGAGAACTCACCATCAGCTTTCTGGGAGTTTTGCTGGGTGCTCGAGTTGGGGGGGTCCTGTTCCGTTGGTGGGAAGAATTTACTGCAATATTTAGCTCAATCCACGGAATACTCATAGCGAAGGGAACTTACGGAAACCACTTCTCATAGGCCTTCTCATCCTTGCGCTCAAAGTTACAAAACACAATCCTCTCCAGCTGACCGATGTTATCCGGATTCTCCAAGAACTGCCGCGCCTCGTCCAGCGCAACCAACGCAGCCTCCTCGGACGGATATCCATAGACACCGGTACTAATAGCCGGAAAAGCAATACTCCTCATATTATTCTCCACAGCCAACTCCAAACTGCGCCGGTAGCAGTTCCGCAATAGATACTCGGGCCATTCCTCAAGACGATACACGGGACCAACCGTATGGATGATTTTCTTGCACGGGAGGTTGTAGGCGGAGGTAACTTTCGCATCACCGGTTTTGCATCCGCGCAGGGTACAGCACTCGTTATACAGGTACGAACCTGCAGCTTTGTGGATTGCACCGTCGACGCCGCCGCCGCCGAGGAGCGATTCGTTTGCTGCGTTGACGATGCAGTCGACTTGCAGCTTGGTTATATCGTTTCGGATGAGGGATATTTTGTCGTTAAAGGCTTGCGAAGGGCTCAGGGCTTGACTTGTAGCTGGAGCTAAGCGCTTGAGTTTGTATAGTAGAGATGCGGTTGGGATTTCTGAGAGGGGGACGAGAGACGCCATTTCTGGTTGATTCGTTCGAGATGTCCGTTTCTTTGATGCTCAAGTCACGCAGCCAGATCAATACACAAAGAAACTTCCAAATCCGATGACTCTGAAGAATATAGATAAATTAAGAAAGCGTCCGAATGCCGTCACAGCTGTCAAGTGGGGAGCTTCCCCGCACGTGACGCCACATCTTATCGTGTGTAATCGTACGGTAAATTACCTGATAAGAGCTTTTTGTTTTGTCACATGACTGTATACAAAAGTGAAGAGACCGGGTAGCTCAGGGATCGGGGAATCGGGGAGTCGATTATCCGGACTGCACGATGTTAAAGGCTAGGAACTTGAATTACACGAAAGAGTGATATTGATAGACTATATCCACTATGATAATAGAATGAATGCTTAGCCATCTAAAGCGTATGGCTATGGTGTCCTATATGAGGAATCTGTTGGCCTCGGTAATCGAGCCATTAATCCATCTTGGCTTCCATCAAAAAGCCCTAGATGTCAGTGAAGCAAAACACTTAACGATGGCTGTCAGTGACAGTGACACCATGTGTTGACACTGGAGGACATGACCCTTCCACCCTTCACTACCAACGCGTTGTCAACATTCCTCTTGAGAAGCACCAAGCACCTTCTCAAACCTTACAACTACAACTACAACTAACTACAACTACGCCACATCTAAACTAAACAACCCATACAATGTCAATGAACCTCGACTTCCTAGACATCCAGCAAATCTCCCAACACCACCTCCGCAACACCGTCATGGTCCTCACCCGCGACATCCCCTCCCTCGAAAACATCCAAGACAACATGCCCTTCTCCGACGAAGACGACACCACCACTGCTTATCCAACTTACCTCCCCGTTCCGGCCCTCGTCGCCAGAAA
Source organism: Aspergillus glaucus CBS 516.65 (assembly GCF_001890805.1). NCBI lineage: Eukaryota > Fungi > Ascomycota > Eurotiomycetes > Eurotiales > Aspergillaceae > Aspergillus > Aspergillus glaucus. The sequence continues at coordinate 62,719 of NW_019170478.1, read as the reverse complement.
CATCACCATCACCAGCGGTGGTGAAGAAAGCAAGTCACGAGTCGTGGGCTACGCCTTCCTAGACCCCTCTCGCAAGAGCACGATGGACGTGAAGAATATGGCGATGGGGGTTGGAAAGTGGTACGTCTTTTTTTGGTGATGGTTATGGTTGGGGCTAATGCTAGGGTCTAGGATTGATACGGCGAATCTGCGGTTTGATGTTCCTGATGATGCTGGCGATGGTGATTCTAGCAGTGGTAATGATAGTGGCTACGGTGGTGGAGACGGTGATGGTGAGGGTAGTGAGGCGGGTAGTGTTGAAAGTGAGGGCAGTGCTGGCAGTGAAGGAAGCGAGGCGAGTCATGGCAGCTATGGCAGTCAGGGCAGTCAGGGCAGCCAAACCAGCGTGAGTAGTGCGGGAAGTGGCCACAATAGCGACAACGATGAAGAGGAAGACAGTGACGACGAAGAAAATGACTGGGACGACGACGACGACGACCCATACGGAGAAGTCGAAGACGACGACTTCGAATTCGATTGATCGTCCTAAAGGCTGCTGGAAGAAGCTTCGCGATCATTGAAGCTTAGCTATGATATGTTTTCTGTTAATGAAATCAAGCTTGAAACTTTATTCGATTACGAGTATAATCACGCGCAAGTTGCAAGAAATTCTGCTGAATGACTTCTTGTACTTCTTGTATAGCAGTTCACTCCGTTCTCTGTACGGAGGTAGTAGTAATCTCACCCCTTGACCCTACGACGGACCTGTCTGTTAGCGCGGATTCGATCCCGGATAGCATGAGCCGATATCTTACTGTACTCTGTACAACGAAATGAGCAAGCAGCATCGAGTAAGATAGGCCCAATGTTCACCCGAGTAAACCATCGCCGTCGAATTTACCTGACCAGCCAAAACGGCAAATCCTCGGCCCCCTACCAACAAAACCTACCAATCCCCAAACAAAACCACATGGGCCAAGCCCTCCAGCCGCAGTTTCTCCGCGTTTCCAAGGGTTTATCGTTTCCTAAACGGGTAACTATGAAGCGTATACTCCGCAAACCAGAGGTCTGAGCGACATCATTAAATTCTCCGGAGTCTTCGGACTTCCCGGATCGTATCGTTTTGGGAAGATATGCCGGGTTTTTATGCCAGACACGTGCCGGTGTTTATATCGGTGCTTATATCGGAATGGCGTTGAAAAGGCCTCATCTGGTGTTGTGGGTTATGGGAAGCGGCTTAATTCCCCGCATTGTGGAAATATATATACGAGTGGCACACGATACTTTCAATGCCGTGTGTAGGTTGCCAACAAAACAAATAGCAATGATTCGCACAGTCGTTGGTCTCCTCGCTCTCTGGGCAGGCGTACAAGCCGCGCCTACACGACGCGATACATCGAGTCCTGTCGTGCAGGTTAAAAACGGAACATATGCCGGCGCAACGAACACAAACTATAACCAAGACCTGTTCCTGGGTATTCCCTATGCGCAGCAACCGGTTGGAAACCTGCGGCTTACTGTGCCGCAGTCGTTGAATGAGACGTGGGATGGGGAGCGCGATGCAAAGGCGTATTCGGATAGCTGTGTGGGATATGGAGTAAGTCACTCTCTTTGATAAGTTAAGTTTGTGCGATACTGATGTGATAGACGGATTCGATCTGGTATTCCATGTCTGAGGCGTGTCTCACGCTCAATGTTATTCGTGATTCATCAGTGGACGAGGACTCGAAACTCCCCGTCGGCGTCTGGATCCACGGCGGAGGTTTCTATCAGGGCTCCGGCGCAGACGAGCGATACAACATGTCTGCTATCGTCTCCAACGCGCACAGAATCGGTAAGCTAGCACCATATTAAGTTGACATGACGAGATACTAACAGATTAGGCAAACCCTTCATCGCGGTAACAATAAACTACCGCCTCTCAGCCTGGGGCTTCCTCAGCTCCCACGAAGTCACAGAAAGCGGCAACACAAACCTTGGCCTCCGCGACCAACGACTCGCCCTGCACTGGATCCGCGAAAACATCGCCTCCTTCGGCGGCGACCCCGACAAAGTCACCATCTGGGGCGAATCCGCCGGCGGTATGTCAGTGGGCTACCATCTCATCGCGTACGGGGGCCGAGACGACCACTTGTTCCGCGGGGGGATCTTGGAATCCGGCGGGCCAATTTCCGCAAGCCCACTTGTTGACGGGTCGTCGTACCAGGATGATTTCGATGCGTTGGTTAAGGAGGTGGGCTGTGAGGGGTCTGGGAAGGGGGCGTTGCAGTGTTTAAGGGAGGTGCCGTTTGAGGAGTTGAATGGAGCGCTTAATGGGACGGGTGGTGATCCAGTCTATTGGTTTTTACCGGTGATTGATGAGGATTTTATTAGGAAGAGGGGGAGTTTGTCGTTGGGGGCGCATGAGTTCGTGCAGGTGCCTGTTATTGCTGGGACGAATTCGGATGAGGGGACGTCGTTTGGACCGACGGGGATTAATACGACTGAGCATTTTTACACTTATCTTACAGGTGTGTCCCCCCCCAACCTACTTAAGTATGTACGTGCTAACAAACCAGGCAACCAATCCGACCCACCCCTCCCCTCCCCCATCGCTCACAACCTCCTAACCCTCTACCCCGATGACCCCTCACAAGGCATCCCAGCGTACCTTGGCGACACCCGCATCGCCTCCAAGGGTCTGCAATGGCGCCGCACAAACGCCTACACCGGCGACTACATGATGCACGCGAACCGCCGACGGCAGTGCAGCGCCTGGGCCGAAACCTCCACACCAGCCTACTGCTACCGCTTCAACGTGCGCAGTGCAGACGTGTCATATACATCTGGCTCAGCGCACTTCGAAGAAGTCGCCTTCGTATTCAACAACATCGCAGGACTGGGATATCATGACGGGAAGCCGTTTACGGCAGAGACGCCGGAGAGTTGGGTGCGGTTGAGCGAGATGATGGCGAGTATGTGGGCGGGGTTTATTTATGAGTTGGATCCGAATGCTGTTGGGTCGCATTCGGGGGATTTTGTGAGGTGGGATGGATATGGTGATGGTAATGGAAACGAGGTGGATATTTTGTTTGATGCGGATGCGAATGCGACGACGAGTCGGATGGAGGGGGATACGTGGCGGAAGGATGCGATTGAGTATATTAATTCGATTGCTGATGTGTATGAGCGGTAGGAAAGTGTATATTAGTGCAGAGAGCAGTGTATAGCAATTGAGCAGGATTCCAAGAGACCAACTCACCGTTTGTCTGAGCAATACCGCCCGAAAGAGTCACTTGCATATCTGGTTTCCTTTTCCAGAGCAGGACAAATGAGACAATGCAGATTGACAGCTCGACTGTTGTCGCTGATCCACAGTAGCTGTCTTTTCTGAGACGATTACTTCAGACCAGATGTCTGTGCTTTGGAGGATGTTTATCCATCAATTGTCAGTGGCAATGGATTTGAGTAGGTCATTCGTTAGGAGTATCGGGAATCAAAGATGTAGGATGGTCGTTCTATTTTCGTCCTGATGAATCTGTAGAACAGAGCGTTAGCAATGTATCATGTATTTGTAAAAACTGTGGCAAGGATGAGAGTACGCACGAAAGATCCATGTAGACGACCAAAACAGTCTACTCCGTACGAAGTATCATGTCAGTCATTTGCAGTCTACATATCAAACCCCCAAAAATAAGAAAACTGCATAAAACTCTGCAGCTGCGCTGCACAGTCATCATAACTCACCATCATCTTGCATCGTGTCAACATATTTTTTTACTCCATACAACATACGGATACAATAATAGCACAAATCCCGAAATACAACGCTATGTACTCTGTATTACGATCTATCGATTCACTCACGGCTCTGAGAACCGGCATATACCAACAAAATACAACAGGGATGCCTCGGACCGGAGGAAGCTAAGGCCATATGTAAAATGGGGTGCGTACACATCCCCTGTCGCCGTTATGGTGGTAACAGGGTGTACAGATATGATAGGCACCAGTACAACGTTTGATTAGGATTGACCAGCTTACCAGGTAACGACTCGGCCGGAGCACGGGGCATCCTGTATTTCGAGTCCTTGACAAAGGATGGACAATGGTGTACGTACGTACGTATCTCAACAGAGTAATAGCAATCCGGACGGAATACCATATCGAGAAAACACTGCGGACCAAAAGAAGGCTATCGTGATGGCGAGTGGGTTAGCTGACCGGCCGGGAATCCGGAATTTAACTAGTACCATGTATGGCCGTTAGCTGTCAAGTACTCCGTACCAGGGAGTTGGAATTTGCAAGGGCCGCCGCGCCAGCCACAGGCTGGAATCCGAGGTTGGTTTCCTGATAGGTAAGTGGATTGATGAGGTGCGTATGGAGAATATTTCGGGATACACTCCGTAGGCTCCGTGGTTGTCGATTTCATGAGATGTAAAGTGGCCAGCGCGACTCGACTCAGCTGAATCCCGGAAGGATGGAAAGTCCCTAGTCTGGATATGGATAAGTATATGGGGCTTAATATGATTAAGCTGACTGCGTAGTACCATTTTGGTATGCGCCGTTGGCTAGTTTGATGACAGGTGATAGGTAGAGTCAGTAAGACCGGATAGTGACGCACTCTCCACAAAGTATAAGTAGAGTATGCACGGGTGTTCTTACTGTACATAGTACATAGTAAAATGTCGAGTCATGTCCCTCTTATTACCTCCCCTATCCCATGTGGTAGGAAAACCGTTGAACAATTCGACGACAGCTTCCAGAAGCCGTCATCCGGGAAATGAGGCGTGAACAGTGGAGAGCAACGAGTCATGTCAGCTGTCATGACTCGAATGTACCTGAATCCGCGAGACTTAGTATCCGGCGTGACGGAAGGCGACTCAGACACAACTGAGTCGTGAGAGTCGTTCGGGGACCAATGCTGTGCACTGCACTTATACTCTACTCCGGATTAAGTAGGAGTCCGGATATATGGCAACGCTCGATTCATTCATCTCGATCTCGATCAGTCAAGTTCCGGTATCCCCTGGCCGGTTTATCGGGCTATAATTGACTATCGTATAGCTGGGGAGCCGACGCGTCGTTCAGGCGCACGGGGTATTCTGTACCCTGTACTTTGCAGCTGCAGCGTGCGGTACGGAGTACTCAAGGGAATAATCCGACTGCAGCTGGAGTGGGTCAAATTATCATCATAGCCATTGTTGGGTCTGAGACCGTCAGAGGCGATGAGACGAGCTGATATCGATATCGAGCTGATTCGCCTGATTCGTGCTCTTATTCGTGTGATCCGGGAAACCCGAGTAAACTCCGCCACCGGCAGAAGAGTAGAGCTGTGGCGCAGTGTGTATATCCAGTATACTCATACATCGTACAGTACACTGTACTTTGCACATTGTACCTGTACAAGTACACTATGAAGAATGTCCCGTACTCCAACAAGGGTGCACCCGGAATGTTGTTGACTGGGGAAGGAGAATTTCCCGGAGATCTCAGACGGGCGGCCGGAGCGATCGAGGCCCACATTCAGGGGTTTGAAAGGCATGGCAGTACGGTAAACCAGACCCCGTAGCCTAGTCAGCCGTAGTGCAATGTATGAGCACAGACAGTAATGAAGGCCATTCATGGGAGGGAGCAGGCTGGGACAGGCTGGGAAATGAGGAGAGTAAGTTCCCGCGGGCCAGGAAATTCCCAATCTGTCGGGCTGCATGTGACCCACCGGCGTTAAACCGTTTTCTGCCGATGAGGTGGACCCACCTGTCAACCTGCTGTTTTGGGTCTAGAGATCGGAATGAGATTACCGATGTAGTGTGTGTACTTTTACAAGTACACACAAACACGCGAATAGTACTCTGTAATTATAATATAGTTCTATTAATATTGCTATAGTAGACAGCGCATACTATAGTACCATAGCTTAGTCTGTGCAAATACTCCTTCGCACTGGTACACAGTACTCCGGCACAGCATCATGATCGCTCGGATCCTCCTCCATCCACCCCCCAAAACCGGTCTCCATCCTCGCAAATTACATCAACCCACTCTTTCGATCAGCACTCAATCCATCCATCCATTGACTCTTGCCTATTCCAGTAACCCACAACCGCCGCTCCTTTCCCTTCCCGCCCAGCCCAGGTTGATCTTGATCATTCCGGAGTTTTAGCGATCTTCCCTACAAGATACTTACTCTGTACAGGGCACCATGATAGTCCAGAGAGACAAAGGCAAAAGTTAAGCTAGTCCAGTAGCGGCTCCATAGTAATTAATGGGCTGTGATGAGTCCGTTTTGTTACTGGTGTGGTACGGACGACTGGCACTTAACGTCTAACGGTTTCCTGGCGCTGTCGATCGCCATCGGGTTCCACCAGCCTGTGCTCGGCTTGATCGGTATTCTGTATGACTCTGTATGTTACGATAGACGTGCCATTGGTTCTGAATAGGAGTCCGCATTGCGTCGTGGTAGAACATACTGATTGTGTAGGAGTAGGTACTCTACTCGGCGCTCTGAGTGTCTTGTCAAGAGTACTGTAAGACAGCAATCTACTCCGTACCCCCGAATTAATCAGCAACGAGTACCCGGAATTCACACAGATCGCCACGATTGATCGATACACAAACAGGTATATGCAGAGAGATATACACAATGCTACATCCGATCCGATGTACGTTTGCTATCTGTACTCTGTAGAATAAAAAAGACACTATACAATGTATCGGCATCCCTCCGGGATGGCTAGCCGGAAGTCCCCATGCTCAAGCTAGCTAACATGGAGCTAACAGGCTAACATAGCTAACAGAAAACCGCTACGAGTATATCTCCGACCATAGATATCCGACATTTTGGAAAGAGGGGGAAATTTTAATCAAAAATGGATAGTTTGTCAGGTGATTGTTGTTAACCGCGGTTAACTCAGATCTGTGGGCCAGCCTAACTGTACAGATACAGGACAAAAGACTACGTAGACGTGGCTGTAATAATTACGACGAAAGCTATATCCCACTGTGTGCTCAGCCCTCATCAATCTCTCCTTTATGAGGAGATTAAGCTATCAACCAGATAAGCAGTTACTCCGGCCGCTATGAAGCTCCGACCAGGTGTGCATGACTCGCATACAGCTTGTCTCCGCGAGTACCCCGTAGGTCTCCGTAGGTCTCCGTGGCTGTCGGGGATATGAACAGAGACTATTATCAGGACAGAATAAGAATGATGAGCACTCGTGACGAGTCTAGTTAATTTGGTCTGATCCGCACCGTTGACAAGAAAAGAGCACCGATTTCGATCCATCGTCATCCTCAGGTCCCCGTTATGATTATGATGATTATGGGGTCTGTGCGTTCTTCCGTAGAGGACAGGTATTACCGCCAATCATCACGTTTTTTTTTTTTTTTTTTTTTTTTTTCTTTTGTTTCTCCTGAATAACAATAAGCGACATTGTAATAAATTGACCCATGGTCGATTTATTTGGTCGATTTATTTGCCCATGATTCAGTGTCAGTAATATAACGAAACGATCGATGAACCTTGGAATGCTAATCGGCCGACAACGACAACCGTTGGAGATTAAGCTCGTTTTGATGCTTTACGTACAAGACATACATGAGGTGTTACTCTACGTGTCAGACTTCATATGAAAACTTTGTTAACCTAGGTTACTTGTAATTGTGGCATGTAATTAATCAGCTCGTCTAGATTCTGCACGGAGCAGCCATGACAGGTTGATGTATCGATCGGTCCGATAAACTCGCGAGGCAACCGTTGAAATGACGGATCATATCGATCTTGTGATTCATCTGTGCATGTCTGGAGTACATATGATCCTCTCTGTACGGAGTACTCTGTACAAGTAGTTATCGTGAATATTTGTACATTCATGCCTTTACAAAGTACAAGCAAAGGCTTACTGTACTCTGTACAGTACCAGTCTGCAGCGGACCGAAATGGACAGCGACAGATGCAACTAAATCGATGCAGACGCAGGCCACCACATGGGGAAAGAAGGAATCTTCCGATCGCAACAAGTACCTGTAAAGTACTGTGATTACGTCATATGCAGGTTAGGTGTGGCGTCCAATGAAAGCAGAAGATCTGTGTGACTGCTGCAGCTCAAAGTTTGCAGTACGTACAGTACGTACAGAGTACTGTACTTTACTTTACTCTACTCTGTATACACGTGTGTACAAGTACAAGTACTCGCCACAATGGATCTCAATTGATAACGGTCATCATTGAATGTTTCTATTCAGCTCGAGGAGTGACAATGATGTCAGCTAAACAATGGCGGCTATGCCCGAGATCTTGAGCAAGGGATGTTCCATGGAACGAAGTACCTGTACTGTAGAGTATGAGTACCTCATTGTTATATTTACAGTACCCTTTGTAATCAACTACGGAGTAAAAGTTTGGCCATTCTAGAAATTGAGCACGGGAAGAAAAAAAGTCAAAAATGTCCAA
>NW_019170478.1:0-52680 GCF_001890805.1 Aspergillus glaucus CBS 516.65 | reverse complement strand
GGGGGGGGGGTTCCTTTTCTCCCCGACCCACTGTGTCCATAGTCTCTTTCCTGTCACCGTCTTTTGTTTTTCTTCTGGGTCTTGCTCCCTTCATATCCGAGTTAAATGCGGCGTGGCAACCGCTGTCTAAATTTGGATGATTAGCTAACGATCGACCTTCGCCCGTTCCAGGGATCATCTGCCAGCTATTGGTTTTCTCGGTAAAGACGCAAAACATCCTGTCATCGCAGGCAGTGTTTCTTCTCCTGCTCCTCTCATCAGTCCACCGATCATGTACTCGTCACAACCACCGTCCTATCCCTACACCACTCCGACCGCTAGCAACGGTTCGCTTCCGTCAGGCTACATCTCCCCACCGGAGTCGCGTCGCGCATTGGAGGAAGAGAAGGAGAGACAGATTCAGCCGCAACGGCAGTCGCTTCCCTCGATCCATGAGGCATTAGGGAATGACAATCCGCTCTCGTATGGCGGTCCGCCTACATCCGCACCCGCCCAACAAGTCCATCCCTCACAGGCACCGCCGCACTCGACATCGCCAGGATTCACGCGGTCGGGGACAGAGGCACCGACAGGGCCACCAAACCCATTCTCCTTTTCGCATCAGCATCACCAACAATTGCAGGCAGAGGCATCACGGTCGAGCCTGACGTCCATCAACACTCAGGATTCCAGAACTGCATCTCTTCATTCGTTTAATTCGGGCAGATCCCCAACACAGAGTGCGAAGACTGGCATTACCACGAATTCGACATATGAATACAGTGCACCGCCATCCGCGGGGGGTATTGGGTCGCCCAGTGGGTATGCACCTCCGTATTCGCAGTCGTTCTCGTTCCAATCACAGCCGACCGCTCCATCCTATCCTTCTCACTACGACGCTCGTTACGGCGCATGGAAACAGGGTGCACCGGAGCCTGTACGAGTGGAGGAAATCAAGAGTGGGTATACTCGTTCGCCACTTCCAGGCCATGGTGACTCGATGAAGCGACACTTGGAAGTTTACGACGTGGAAGCTTCTCTTAACGAGGTGTGTATCTTTCCCCAGTTGAGTCAGTGGAATGGCAAAGCTAATAAAACAGATCACCGATATGAGCACCCGAACTTTGGATTTCTCGAGACACTACGCTACGAGAGCCCACCAAACACAGCGATCGGGACCGGTGATGGGATCGCTTCCATCATTGCACGAAGTTGAGGAAATGATTAATGTCCAGCGTCAAAACCAAGAAGCGTTGCTGCGGATACGTCACGCGGTTCTTACTCAAGAACACGCCATGGCCGAACAAATGGCACAACGGAAGGCCTACAAAGCCAGTGGGGTTGACGAAGAGATGGCAATGTACCAGGAGGAATTCAAGGGCAGCGGGGGATTCGCTGGTGCGGAAGCCAAGAAGCGGCGAGGGGTACGTTCTTTTCTACTTTCTATTTTTTGCACAATGCTAACGATACTAGAAAGCTGCACCTCCTGGACGTTGCCACAGCTGCAACCGAGCGGAAACCCCAGAATGGCGACGAGGCCCTGACGGTGCCCGAACACTCTGCAATGCCTGCGGACTACACTATGCCAAACTGACTCGCAAGATGGGCGCGAATAAGGCGTCAGCATTGGGATCGAATCTGAAGCCCAAGACCCCACTGGGGTCAGCATCGCCTAACTAATTCATTCTCTGTTGATTTAATCGGCGTTTGAAAAGGTTGGGATTAGATGGCGTTTATCTTTTTCTTTTCTTTTCTTTTCTTTTCTTTTCTTTTTTTTTTTTTGTGCTTTTTTTTTTTTTTTTTTTTTTGGAATACTTTGCACTGCACCATTACCCATTACCCTTATGAAACGACACGGAGTCACTTTTTGTTCTTTATTATTATTATTTTTTGGGCTACGGCAGGAGGTTGTTATGATGCAGCATGTGGATGTGGTCTGGTTTTGCTTCTGCTTCTGCTTCTGCTTCTGTTCTCATGGACTTAGTTTAATACCCTCGCGCGTTGTTGGGAAGGCATCCGATAGAATCGCTTGTCAATTGTGATATACGGTTGGGTTGATTTACATGCTACATGCTACGATGCTACCACCATACCCTATAAAGTACCCTGTAAACTCTAAAGAATGTAGATACGTATTCTACACGTGTCCCTGGCGGGTGATTAACTTCTGAAACGAGCATGACTCAGTGCACGCGGTGCGCGGTAGACGCAGATGTGATCTACTGTTGTCGATCGCGGCAGTTCGCTCTTGCCGTGGTGGATATGCGTTCAGAGTTAGGTGTAGGTTTGTACCTAGTTAGGTATGAGGTAGTATTGAACACAAATCCCTGCATGGAAATGCATCGCATCGCGTTGTATACCGTATCTTTAATTGTATGAACATATTATTGATTAGTAAATAGTGACTAGCAAGGACTGGAACAAACTAAGAATTAAGATCTCATCTCATCTCATCTGATCTGCTCTCAACAAATCTCGCATAATGATTCAATCAATCAATCAATCAATTAATCATTTAAACCGTATTCCATACAGACTTAGCCACGGACTTAACAACACAGCCAGCAGATCTCGGGATTTGAAGTGAAGGTTGAAGTTTGGGTTTCGGTTCGTTGGGATTTCATTTATTGGTTGGGATTGGGATTGGGATTGGGACTGGAATTGGGTTGATTAAGTTGGGGTTGGGGTTGGAGTGGAGTGGATCTGGGTATGTCAATCATGGGGTGGAATGGTTCGTTATGATACATTGTGGTGTGCACGTTTCTATGGAGTATCTGTACAGCAGTATCGAATCGAGTATCGAGTAGAGGATCGACTATGCATACATCTACACCTACTTTACCTACGGAGTACACTCACCTACAATTTGAATCTTCGTTATCTCTGCAAACTACAGTACACAATACTAGCGAACCCAGGGGTTCTCCAGAATACCCAAGTAACACTACACTACACATAACACTACGTACGTAGTACAAGTACCCACCGACCCGACAACTTGGATCAGGTCGATCGAATCGAATCGAGCGGATGCGGATGCGGATACGATCGAAGCGCATCGCGATTTGATTTGGAATTGTGTGTCATGTCATTCCGCACGCGGATTCTATTATTACGGGGTATTTGTAAAGATAGGATTAGATAGGAAGGGCATGCGCCTGCGCCTCGTTAATGCCTCGACACAAGTACTTCTCCGTACACTGCACTGCCCTCGTACACGTATGACATGGCCTCGGGGAAGATTCGGGAAATTATCGAAAACAATCGAATCGAGTTCGAATCTGAATCAATCTACGGAACAGGACGGAAGCGTATACGTATAGACTGCCATTCATGGGGAATCATTCATGGGGAATCCCGGTCATCTTGGTTTATGCGATGAGATGAGATGAGATGAGATGAGATGAGATGCGATGACCGAGATCTAGCGATCTTACCATCCATCCATCGACAGTATTCCGTACACACAAGTACGGAACTCAAAACAACATAGTCCATATGCATTAATAGTGTGACGAGACGAGGATAAGACGAGGCTGAGGATTCGGATTCGGATTCGGATTCGGATCTATGCACCATGTAAGTACATACAAGTACGTATACACGCATGTATCTGATCAGCTAGAATAGAAACCCACCCGGGCATGATTTTCCATGATTTGATTTGAATTGAATCTGAATTCCGCATTCCGCCAACGCCAACGCCAACGCTAACGGACGGGGCAAAGCAGGGCAGCGCAGGGCATGACAAATACCCAGTCACACCGAATGAATTTAGCGCGTGTCTGTGCAGAGTCCTGCACCGCACATCTGTACATCTGTACGGATACTTGTACACGTACTGAAGGAAGATCTAGTGATTATAGCTTCTAGCTTCTAGCATTTCCGCGATCATGGGAATGGATTCGCTAGTCGCGGAGTTGCTCTAGTAAATGGTGGAACTAAGTTTCTTGAACCATGGTTGGAGATTGGGGATGTGTGCCGATTTGGAATTCGTGTACCTGTCTATGGACGGAAGATCCGATTGATCGATGATTGATCTAATCCGAGACATCGGTGGTTCATTGGTCAGATGATCCTTCGGTAGCTGTTCTTTTTTTCTACTTCGTACTTGTACTGTGTATGGAGTGGTGTACGGGATCTCACGGATGTATATAATTGCGAATCGAATCTTGGTTACTGGACTCGATTGGCGAGAGTTCTCTTCAATCGTGCCATTCCCTTGGTACGGGATCTGAACCATAGGATCTGGATCAGGTACAAGTACATACACACACAGAACTGCTGCCGTATGCGTAAACACCTCATCCTCACTGTTCAATTCACCTCGAGTATGTAGGTACTTCGTACATGTCAGATCCGTTGTAGATACACACCCCTTAATGCATACACTATTTCGTACAAGTACTCCATACACACCGATAAAGTACAGACAAATGTAAGTACGAGTGCTTGTATCATCTGAGACAGCTGGCATGCATCCATGTACGGAGTATGTATGGATATGGGTGAGAGTATAAACCCCACTTGGCGAACTAGTGAGAGGAACGCGCATAGATGAACACGAGGGGTCCAGCTTGTTTCAGTATTTGCATTTCTCATTTTCTTACTCTGTACAACATGAATATCACCATTGTACAGAGTACAAAGCACCGTACTTGTATAGTATACCCCGTGTATCATACTCCGTACAGAGTATCGATCTCTGGTTCGCCGATCTACCCCCACCCGCGCTAAGCACTTACCCCCTATTGGTTGGGACCCATAACCGCGACCCGTCTCGCTTTCGCTTTCTCGCTTTCTCCGCCGTTCGCGTCTCGGCGTACGCCGTAACCTTCTACTTCCTTACAAGTAAAGTATTCAATTGCTTGCTGAGAAGTGGAGGATGTTGATCTGATCGGATGCGATTTACTGTAAAGTAAAGTAAAGTAAAGTAAAGGAAAGCTGCACATGGAGACCCCGATATTGAGTACATATTCAGCTGAGGCTACGCTACATGCTGGAGTGAAGGAGCTGAAAAATCGATCCCCAGAAGGTTGGCGCTAAGGGGTTGGCGTGCGTTAGTGAGATTGAGATTGATCTGAGATCGGTCGTGGTATGTACGGAGTATGTATGTATGTATTGTATGTATTGTATGTATTGTATGTATTGTATGTATTGTATGTATTGTATGTATTGCTGTGTATTATTAGTCAGCTAATAGTTACCAGTAGTTAACTTAGTTAACTATGTATGTACAAGTATGCACGCTGCAGGGAGTAATAGGGCAGAGAGATCAGGAGATCAGATCTAATGGTTGCAATATGATCTCGTATGTTAGGGCTTAGAGTTTATCACGTACTTATGGGTATGGGGGAGGGCCCTTGCAGTCGTCCATACTTGCCGTTGTCTGTCCTGCAGAGAATGTACCATGCACAGTAAGAAGATGCTGTGTTTGCAAGGAGTGTTTCCTAATGTGGGGTGAAGTATGGGGTATGCATAGGGTTAAGTGGGAGACTCGAGGTGTACGGTGTACGGAGTACGGAGTGAAGAATGGAATTGTCGTGGGTATGGCATCATATTAGATTAAATAACGATAGCAATACAATCTTATCATCTCGGTCGTAGCATAGCAAGTATGCAGTAATATCGCTCAATCGCGTGGTTCGGGCTCAGGGCCACCATCCTCTTTCTCATTCTCCTCCCACTCCTTCAACTTCTCCTCATCCACCTCAAACAACTTGCCATCCGTTCCAGGGCGCCTCAAAGGGAGAAAGTGGCCCAGTCCGGGGGAAAATCCCATAACCGAGATTCCACCTCCCTCTCCGTTGTCGTCGCCCTCCTCCGAATCATCTGAATCATCATTATACTCAATCTCATCCTCAACCTCATCCTCCTCGTCACTGCTCTCACCCTCTTCACTCTCGTAATCATCACGGCCATACATCTCAACCACACCAGCAAGTTTCGCAATCCGATTCAAATCCCACCGCATCTCCAACAATTCCCACGCCGGAAGCGGATACTTCTCCGGATTGTCCGTCTCAAAAGTAACCCTATGACCCGACTCCATCTTCTTCTTACCAACAGGATCCCACAACTCTACCTGCGCGTCTTTACTACCCGTATGCTTCAGTTCAGGACGAGAACACATAGCCGTACTATAGCCATAAGACGTAGTCGGCATCCAGTACACCTCAACGGTCAACGAAGTTCCATCGTCGCTCTTGTCCACGGGCTTCAGTGCCATCTGCGCCGTGTCCCAGTACTGAGCGACGTGGGTCTCCATGGTAAGCAAGTTGCGGCATGAGTCTTTGTTGCGGGACGCGTCTCGCCAGGCGTTGACCTTTTCCTCGGACCAGAAGATGCGGAGTCTGTTCCAGAAGCGGTCTTCGTCGTGGACAGGCTTTTCGCTGAGGGCGCGGGGGTAGATTGAGGTTACGTTGCGGACTTCGTTGGATTTGGTGAAGGGACAGGTGGTTTTGTCACGTTGGAGGGTCTGTACGCGTTAGTCTGCTATCTCAGGATAAGAGCAAGGGGACAATAACCATCGCTTCTCCATCATCAACTTCGACAGTCGACGTCTCAGAGCTATCGTCGTCGCTGTCCGCGGGATAAGAACGCAACGGAGATTCCTCGCAGTCCATCCCTAAGACCAGAGTAAGCAAACACCCCGACAAGCTGTGATGGAAATACTTACAAGCTCTCAGCATATCACTCATAACCTTGCTATCAGCGTCAAAAATCTCCCGAATAATCGCGCGGTTGATGCCATCTTTCGCTGCTTCAGTGAGCTGGCGGATGCAGGCGAGATCAGTGAACCACAGGCACAGCCAGGCTGGGGTGTTCGTGACGGCGAGACTCAGAGTATTGCTCAGGTTGGTTATCGCGTTGAAGCGTTCGAGCTGGTCGAATTCCTTGACTTTGAACATTGTGGTGGGTGGTTGGTGATGGGGAGGAAGAGGGAGAGGATGTATAAGAGAAAGAGGTGGGGAGCTGGGAATTCACCAGACAAATGTAGTGTCAATTGACACCAACAACACCAGGCAAGTATTCACTGCCTTAATGTGAAACAGGACAGAAAGACATTCACTTCATTCATCTTTTTGTATTGGGCCCCCCAGCTCATAAATATCAGGAAATCGACCAGCAAGATACCAGCTTGATTGCAATGACAGTTGCTGCTTCTGTCTTGGGATTCTACGCTATTTTTGATAGAGCCAGATGATATTCTTGATACAAGCTATCTGACTTTGCTTTAAAGAACTCTGGCGCTTTTTACTGGCCCCATCATGATGACCTCGTCGAGTATATCCCGCACCCCCATCGCCACCCACTACCATCAGCAACCAACAATGTTTGCAGAGATTTAGCATATCCGATAATAAAGCAGGGGGCGAGTTTGTATTCTCGACCCGACTTTTATACAGGCTTTTTCGTCTATGCATCGTGCCAGCTGAAGTTCACGAGTGTCACGTCAACTAGCTCAATGGACAATATACGATTGGAACGACTCAGGGCTAATGCAATCTTCTAAAGAAAGCTTCTCAGAATACTTCCACCAATAACCGTCGGTCTACTTTGTTCGTTGATCTCGATCTATCACTGGCTTGACAAGTTACCAAACCTTTCCAAATTGAAAGCACAAGTTTGCAATTTCGTGCTAGACCAGAAAACCAGTGCTATTTTACACTTATGACCGAAGCATATATAAAACAGTACTCGTCGAAACGACCCGGATTACAATATCCCGCCTTCCCCGATCATATATGGGGCTGATCTAGCCGGTCCAAACCAAGTCAGCATTGAGAACGCTTCTACTACGTGGTGCGAATGATCGAAACCCCACAAATAAGCGGATGGCGCGAGACAATAGGCGCCCTAGCTTTTGTCATCTAATAGCAGCGTGACATCACTGTACATGAGAAAGGGAAACTTCACCAATTGGAGTGAAAGTACTCGACGGGGTTCATGAGAACCATCGCGAGGGAAGTTTCAGATCTCCTTTTTCTATGAAAACCTCACGACAGGTTTTACATGACGGAGACCGCTACTATGCATGGAATTTTACAAACTTATACCACGGCGGGATATTACCACTGACTTTTACCAAATTCAAGCCAGATCCATGAGCGCATCATCTGTCTTTATGGCTTGCATTTGGTGAAGCTGTTCGTGTTCTTGGATAGGCCTGCGAAACAAGAATGGACGTACAAAATCACCTTCATCAAGGAATCAGTTCGTCTATCAACAAGGTACGAGAGTACTAGCGGTAGCCAGAAAGAGACGCAGCCTTAGAGGACACTAATATAAGTATCCGTACCATGATTGCTGGGACCCACGACCCGGGCGGCTATAACACTCACCAATTGCGAGAATCCGCAAATTGCTCGGCCCTCCGAT
This sequence comes from Aspergillus glaucus CBS 516.65, assembly GCF_001890805.1. NCBI lineage: Eukaryota > Fungi > Ascomycota > Eurotiomycetes > Eurotiales > Aspergillaceae > Aspergillus > Aspergillus glaucus. The sequence goes on along the minus strand of NW_019170478.1, from coordinate 44,319 downwards.
CACTGTAGTGGCATCACCTCAGAGCTAAGTCATTTTGGAGGATGGGCATTAAAACTGTTGGTTCCCGAGGAAGCTTTAATAAAGAGCGGAAAAAGGCCCGTCAACATGCCAAAGAAACTAAATGCTTTAATGCTAAGAGGGGAATACAAAATGCTGGTGAGCAAAGCAACCCTTTGTCACCTTCTCTACCATGTTGCCGAGAAGGTTAGACACCTAGTAAGTGCATCTCACAGAAGCCTGTTCTCCCGGTGGATGGCGCCCTATACGCGCTTCGTTCCAAACGTGGATGACATGCGTCAAAAGGTGCAAGACGCATCAGCTAATTGAGAACGATCCCGGCCTTTTGTGGTATAAAACAAAGCTGGCCCATATGAACACGGGTGACATATGCGTGGCGCCTGGATTAGAATGGGTGTCCATAAATTATCAGATCAAAAAAGATAGAGAAAGCACACCTTAAGGGTCCATCTCCGTCATATCGCCAATGAAAACTCAAGGGCTAGCTCTAACCGCCGCCCACGCTTCTGGCACCTGGTTGCCGGCTCGACTCTAGAGCCTCCCTCGGAATACCACCAGAGCTCGAAAAATGCCTGGTGGCCACATCTTTTAAGTAATAAGCCTGGTATTAAATTCGTGAAATCTGGTCTGCTACAAATCGACAAAAGGACGCAAACGAGAGAAAAATCGTAAGGCGAGGAGAACCTTTCACGGCAATATCACCAGCGTGCCACGGTTGACTTGGAACGTGGCTGATCTAAAGGTCTGGAGCTGTTTGACCGAACCCGATGCTCCAAAGAGGTTGTAGCATCAGACTAACTACCGACGATCCGATTGACTGTCATCTACCAAATTGGGAGATGGTCGAAAAGCAGTGGCATCGTCGCTGTATAGCAGCCATGTGAATGAAAGGTAAAGCGATGATGATCGGGATCTTTCAAAAGAAGACACGCAAAGGAGCCCACTAGTATTACTCCTACAAGTTATCCTCCCTTTGCTTTTCGTTTTTCTTTCAGTTTTATTTTTTGTTTCCACTCTTTCCTTCTCCATGGAACGTTAGGGTCGTTGGGCCTGCAGGAAGAGAACTGCTGGTCCTTTTTTCTACACCAGTGCAATAGGAAGAGCGTGGAAGATATGTTCTTGGCCTCGACTCTTACCATCGATTTTCCCCAACATATTGTGTTCGATGAAATGATGTCAGAACAAATTGACAATAGATTGAGGCGTACTCGAAACACCTTAAGAAACCATAGGCGTCCCAGCGGCCATACTCGGCTATTTTATCAGACACGCTATACAGAACAGGTATGATCGTAATGACGAAGATATACGGTCTGGTAACAGACTCATATATGATCCATTACTATCTCCTCTTACTAAACCACTATGGAGAAGGAGGACTACCCTTGTTGTCGTTTCAGCATGTTACTACTCGATTGTAGTATTTCACGCATACCTGGCACCAGGAGAGCCAGAATATCTAATCCAGATGCTTTTTTACTAGTTATGCCTATCAAATTTGACTGCGATGACTACACAGAGTGGTCCTCTATAAAAAGGATGCTTATTCTGACTCATTATGAGCATAATCAGCAAAATGCAACCTCCCAACTACTAGCGAAGGTGCCAGAAGGAACAACATTCAACGGCTGTTGAAACATACTGACCCTTGCAGACATTTTGGGTGGTGTCGGACTGGGGTAACCAAGGTTTTCAGTCAAGACCCAACCTTCAAAGACATGTTTACAGTTCTGCCAAAGTTCATAGCTATGGGATTTACCCAGATGGAGAAGGGAGACTCGATTGAGCAGCATGGTGATGCCGTCGGCAATATAATCATCTGTAAGTGACTCCGGTGTATCCAGCAGAAGCTCACAGATTTATTAGACCAATTCCTGCTCCGAGACTAACGTGCTAGGTTTGATTACGATCAAGTTTATCTTTCTAGATGTCGTTTGTGAAATCTCTATTGGGATTTACCATGGCTACGGGCGTATTCCAGCATGGATGATTTGCGTCAAGAGGCGCAAGACGCACACATGCAAATAAACACAGTACCTGCTGTTTACCGTTTGTTGCACTGACCTTACAAATTGAGACTTTGGGTGCCATATACATTGCCCTAAAACTTCAAAGGTCCGAGAGCGTTCTCTGGGGACCAAAAGCGTCATCCCAGTTTGGGGAATTTCTGAGAAAGTGAATAAAAAAAATGGCATTGGAGATCCGCGACAAAGCAACGAGTGAGACCAGCAAAGCTGACTTTACCCTATAATCTTTGACCCGTACAGCGGCTCTTCTGAGAAGGATAAATATCACGCCGGAGCAGCATAGCCAAAAAAATATCTTCCTGGATATTGACTTTTATGCTCGGTCTGCAGTCCCCTGACTGTACTAACCATAGAATTCTCTCTTCCAACGCTCTACACTGTCATCTACACTGTTGAGACTCGCCCATCTGCATAGATTCTGGAAAATCAGACATATATGTCATTGTAAGATACTGTTGCAGGCCCTTGAAAGCACTGCTGCCATCATCACGCGCTTCCTTTGGATATCACCCGCGCGGAGGTTTAGCATACTCAGGATCAGACCAGGGTTCTTAACCATGCATGCCATAAGATCGGCCGGATCACCGCCGATGGGATAGAACTCCAGGCCGGAATCCCGGACAATGTCTTTAAAGACATCATGCGTTCAAGCGCACTCTGTGGCCGCAGTTCTGGAGCTCCGTGACCAAGGCAATAAAAGACTGCACATCTCCACGGCTGCCGACTATTTGAACAACGACGTTGAGGCGGAGCCTGATGGTTGGAATTTCCGCCTGGTACTCCAGCAACCTCGATAGAGTCTTGCAGAGGCACGAATTAGCGTCTACGAAAACCCGTCCGTCACCTGCCTCGCTCATCTCCAACTTGAAAATATCCGTCGATGAGGCATCTTTCGTTAAAACTAAGGGAACGGATGGGGCTTAGCAGATAGAAATAGATAAACAAACCCCTTTTTCTTATCGATCGTGTCTGCCAGGGCGTAAGATTTTGAATGAGTGCCACTTTTATGTGGCAAGGAGGCTTGATTCTATACGCGTATAGAAATGATCCCAAGATCCACTGGATGTGGGTCCGGTTTATACGCGTATTTTGATATAGAGACTAGATCGACCAACACAAGATGAAAATAAAAATAATGCCTTTTATATTTAACGTGCGAAAAGCTTTACTTTATATAGCCACATACTCTCTTATTTGTAGTCTTGTCTTGTCCGAACTTGATATTATCCTTTCGGACAAAACCCTCGCGACATGAATCACCTCGAGTCTCGTGCTTATGAATTCTGGAACTATGCTCCATCAATACCAGCGGCAGTCATATTCATGCTCATGTTCATCGTCCTCACCGGGCTGCATTCATGGAAGTTGTTCACGACAAGAACATGGTTTTGCATAGCATTCACCCTGGGGGGCCTATGTAAGCCTACTGACTTCGATCTACTCGAGTTCCCACAAAGAAGCTAACCCATCGGCCCAGTCGAAATAATCGGCTACATCGGCCGCTGCCTGGCGCATAACAGCACCACAACCATGGGACCGTACATCATCGCCAACATATTCATCCTGCTCGGCCCCACGCTCTTCGCCGCTTCGATCTACATGACGCTGGGCCGGCTGATCCGGCGGGTCCGAGGAGAGCACCTCTCACCTATACGAGTGACACGCCTAACAAAGACGTTTGTCTGGGGTGATGTGCTGTCCTTTGTCGTGCAGGGCAATTCCTCGTCGCTCTCTGTGCTCGGATACGCTCAGTGGGGAAAGGTGCTCGTGGTTGTCGGCTTGGCCATCCAGCTCGTTTCGTTTTCGCTTTTCTGGGTGACGGCCATTGTGTTTGCGAGACGGCTCCGGCGCTCGCCCACCCCGGAGTCTACGAAGCCTGGAATTCCCTGGGTGCGGTCGTTGCACATGTTGTACGCTGTCAGTGCGCTGATTCTGGTACGTTCGACATTCCGTATCGTCGAGTATGTCATGGGAAATGATGGGTATCCGCTTGTTCATGAGTGGACTATGTATGTCTTTGACAGTGTGCCGATGGTGGTTGTCATGGTTATTTTCTTGATCTGGTATCCTAATCAAATGAGTCTTGATGCTAATCCTGAGGCAAGCATACCGCTTACTCAGAGTTACTTGCCGGTATGATACTTGTCGCCGGTTCCTTTTTTTTTTTTTTTTTTTTTTTTTTCTTTGTTGCTATATAGACCAGGCCTTGTCGCTCGATTTGGCGTACTTGATTTCAAAATGTATATTTTAATTTCTTTCCACCTCGTTTCGAATGCTGGACAGTAGAGTCAGTAGGCTCTTTTATCAACCTGGAAAGTCCCATAAGTATTCTCTAGAGCTTTCCACCTAAGGCTACGGGATACTATCAAACAAATGAGCACTCAAAGGCAATATGGTTAGATAATCTTATAACTAAATAGCAATCAATGAAGCAAGTTGGGTCATGGTGCCCTGGAGGTAATAGAACCATTCTGAATAATTTGCAGACTCACGTATATTTCGAGCAGCACGCTTAGAGGACTTAGGGTTTTCATTTATTCACCCTGAAGAAACCACCTGAAATTGCCACGCTAGTTGAAACAGTTGAAACACATCCATACGAAGAAAGGACTCCTTGTTGCTAGGTGGAAATATTGATACCTGCAAATGAAAACATTATTATGTATGAACCATGGGCGTAAGGTCCGCCCGACCCACTCGTTCCCGAATACTCGTATTCGCTTTGAGAACAGGCCAAGCATCAATTAGATAAGGGATCAATTCTATACGCGTATTTGACCCGAGAATCAAAAATAGCAGCATGCATAATGACAGACAAAGTACTTATAGGATGAACTTCCATTCCTTATTCCTTTCTTCTAGACAAGTCTGACATTCGTCATCATGAACAACAGTCTATCCCCAGCATTGTGCTCGGCCGATGCCTTCTCACACCCCTCGATACCCAACATCGAGGTATCATCAATCCACGCCGCGCAGGTCTCCAATGTATCAAAGTACATCCCCGAGTGGTACTACTACAACCATGGCAACGTGATGGCCGAAAACCTCAACTTTTGCAACATAACCGTGACCTACAAGCACACGGCCAAGAACGACACCATCAACGTGGGCATCTTTCTGCCCAGCGACTCGTGGAACGGGCGAATGCAGGGACTGGGTGGTAACGGATACATAGCCGGGCTCACGACCACGACATCATACGGTATGATGGCGGCGGCAGCGCAGGGATACGCCGCTGTCACAACAGATGGGGGTCACACAAGCGATAGCCCAGCAGACTGGGCGCTGCTGGCCGATGGAACGCTGGACTACGAGACGATCCATAATTTTGGCTCCGTATCCCTGAGCGACGCAGCGCTGATCGGCAAGAGCGTGGCGGAGAGTGCGTACGGGTCCAAGCCCAAGTATTCATACTGGACTGGGTGCTCGCAGGGTGGGCGACAGGGGCTGGAGCTGGCGCAGCGGTATCCAGACGCGTATGATGGCATTGTTGCTTCCGCTCCAGCAACCAATTGGCCGCAGCTCACGCTGGGCGGATACTGGGCTCAGTTTGTCATGAATCAGCTGGACGAGTATCCGTACCCTTGTCAAATCAACGCCATAACGGCTGCGGCAGTCTCCGCCTGCGATGGTGCCGATGGCGTCAAGGATGGTATCCTCTCTGACCCTGATTCGTGTGTCTTCGACCCGTTCACCCTTGTCGGAAACCCGGTCAACTGCAGTGACACCAAGTCTCTCGTCCGAATCTCATCTGCTGCTGCCGAGGTCGTCAACTCTACTTGGACCGGGTCGCGCGATACCCAGGGTAGATTCCTGTGGTATGGCTTCAACCCTGGAACCGCGCTGACGGGAGCAAACAACCCGGCGACGACGGAATGCGCCAACGGAACATGTGCTCCCTCCTCGACCCAGTTGTATGACCAATGGGCCCAAGTGTTTGTTGAGCAGAACCTCAACTTCACGCTGACGAACATCACACATCCGCAATATGAATACCTCTTCCGGAAGTCGGTGCAGCAATGGAACCAGGTCTTCGGATCCAACAACCCCGATTTGTCGCAATTCCGCGAGGCGGGCGGCAAGATGCTCACCTATCAAGGCTTGGTATGTGCCATATAGTTTATCCCGCACCACTACTAATTGATGCTGACTTTTTATATAGATGGATGAGGTCATTCCTCCCAAGGGCATCAGAGCGTACTATGAAGCGGTCACGGCTGACGACTCTGGTGTTCACGACTACTATCGGCTCTTCGAGGCCCCGATGATGGGTCATTGCTATGGTAGCCAGGGAGGGTACCCGTCTACTATGTTCGACAGCCTGGTTGCCTGGGTCGAATCCGGTACTGCGCCTGAAAGCCTTCCAGTCAGCTATAATCCGGAGAAAGGAAAGAAATTCGATAGGATCCTTTGCCCTTACCCACAACGTGTACAGTACAGGGGTACTGGAAACGTTACATCTGCAGATAGCTTCTTTTGCGCACATTAGGTTTGGTTGGTTTGATGGGATGGTCTTTTGATTCCAGGCCTATCTATATCTTGTGTGGTTCTGTTTTGTTTCTCTGTCTTCCAGTGTTTTTCGTTCTTTGCGAACAGGATGAAATATCCTGAACTTCGTACTTCGTTTTAATTCTTCTTTTTAATAATCATAACACATTTGCATGTAAACAGATACTGCCGCTGCTCCTTTTCATAGACCATGGAATAGTGGAAAATACCAAAGATTTATACTAAACAATGTAAAACTATATACTCCTCTTGCAGGCCAACATATAACAGGATTGGCACAGGAGGGATAAATACAATCAATTTTATTGATAAATAGCCTATTTACTGCTCCTGCAACCCTCCAAGCCAGGAAGTACCCATTTAATAATCCATTCAGATCTCAGAACCTCCTCGATTGTCAGCCGTTCTTCCGGCTGAAATTCCAGCATCCGACGTATGAGATTGAGAATAGCCCCTGTTTCCTCCTCCACCCCCCAAACTCCCCCATTCCAAGCTTTCGTCGATAGCCCTGCACATCTTTCTCAAACGCCTGTTCAAGCGCGGGCCATACCTCCCGCCCTTCTCTTGGACGCACATCTTTATCAAAGAACTCTCCGTGTTCCTCCCAGCGTTACCACCAATGCTTTGGCAACGGCCCTAGCATGTCAATGTGCTCGGAAACCACACCCTTACCAATAACACGACTGCCTTGAAGTGACATTTTGACGGCTACTTTGAATTGATGCTTTCCGTTCACTGTTGATGTCTGTATGTCTTTAGGTTATCTTTTCAGAAAGACTCGGAAGAAAAGGGGCTGTTTAGCTCCTTCTCCAATGCCCAATTAATAATTACGGCGATAAGGAGGCGATGAGGACATCCTCAGTATTTTACTGTCTAAGTATGGAGGAGAAATGGTCACCTGTGTGGTATTGGTAGTACCAGGACATTATATGAACCAGAAGACTGCCTAAGAACTGTGAATTAATCAAGTAAGACCCGGTATATCATAAAGCACCAGGCAAATTATAACAATGCTGAAGTGTGTATCGTAACACGAACAGAAATATAAATATCCCAAGAAAGAATAATCCTATCCCGCCGAAACAATCCTAATATTCTCATGCTCCTCCTCTTGTATCCTATCAATCTCCGACGCAATACTCAACACCCACCGATCCTTCTCCACCCGACTCTTCGTCTTAAACACAATCGTTCTCCCATGGACACCCAGCGTCGACACATGTTTCAGCGTCTGCTTCGTCCGCCCTCTCTTCCCATACTCCTTCGCCCGGAAATAGTTCTTTCGAAGAGGTTGCCAGATCACGAATGTGATTGCCGTGTCGTCGTCGCAGGTCGTAAAGACGTCGGGGGAGAGGTATGCACGTGGTAAGGATTGGTGGCCTGGGTTGCTGTTGTCGAAGGTTTGGTTTGCATATAAGAGATCGTTGTCTGTTAGTAGGCCTGAGTATATATAGCAGTCGCTGAGGTCTATAGAGGTTTCTAGTTCTTGGTGTATGTGGGCCATTTCGACGCCGTTGCGGCTTCGTAGTGAACTCCGGAAGATGAGAAGCTTTCCACCGGAGAGAATGACGTTGCACCGTTTGAATGTCGCATGCCGGCGTGGCTTGCGGTAAAGTTGTCCGGACATCTTGAAATTGGTAGTTAGTATCAAGCTTGGGGGTATACTAGAGAAGACGACATACCTTGATTGTCCGACAGTGGGATAAGGAACACATATTATGCAGGTGCGGCGATGCCACTGCCTTCTTGACTTCCCATTTCAGGGCAAACTGCCCGATGTGCGACTCAACCTCTTCATCAATATCAAGCGCCTCTAGGTTCTTCTGTCGGACAATTTTCAGCTCAGCTCCATCAGAGGCAGTACGCTCTTTCCAGTATTTCACCAAGGCATTCATCCGCCTTATCCACTCATCTCTGGTGTCCTTATTGTATGCTTGAAGGCGAATGATGAGATCATTGTCTAACAGCATCTCAAAAGTCCTGTCGTCGTCGAACTGATCTGTTGCACCATCATCCCGGTGCGTATCTCGGACATCCGGGTTATACTCGACATCTGGCCCTCTTTCGATATTTGGATCTGCGGGGCTGCTGTTGCGCTGAACTTGTCGTACTTCTTGTACCCGGCACAGATCAATATACCCGTCAGAGTGGCAGATGTTGTGAAGGTTCCTGTGAAGCTGCGCATAGGCTTCTTCGTCGTGCCTTTTCAGGTACTCCTTGTTTCCACTGAAGGTCCATCCGATATCGCCGTTGTGCAATGGGAATGGATCAATGTCGTAACAAAGCGGTGCTTCGTTCAATATCTGTTGTGATGACGGTATATTCGACGCATTGGTGGAGGTCAGCCTTGGGGGAGGTGGTGGTAATGACTTTGCTGGCCTGCAGAAGAAAAGATAGTGATCCTGGGTGAAGAAATAAAGTCGTTTGAAGAACATTCTGTTCAACCGCTGATGAACCCCCCTCTGGGATGTTAGGCGGACCAAAAAGCCTTCCAGCGGTGGTGGCTCATCCTCTTTCGTGCCCTCATGCTTGACGGTGGTTGAGTAGTGCTGTCTAGGCCGCAACTCCAGTTCATGCGTATCCTGCATTCCGATTGATCCATACATCCTTTCCTCATTGACACCAAGTACCCATTCGAGTCGGTCATACCGTCTCCAAGCAAGACCCATTTTCTCAGACTTCGACCATTCGCGCAATACATCTGCCCATTCTGTTCGATTTTCAAGCATTTCCATACAGCCGCGTATTATTACTGTAGCCACATTACATTCTTCAGGATGAGCCTGGTTTCTGTCTGTTTGTCGATCCTTATTTTTCGAATTGATGGCGGCTTCGATTTGTGCAAAAGGATCTTTGAAGAGGAGAGAGACGCCGAGATCCGGAACCGTTATCTGAAGGGAAGATGGCCTATCCCGGCCTAGTGCCTGGCACATGAAGGTATACCATTCAACCGCGTGTGCTGTCGACTTTGGGCGTACAATGAAAATCTTGGTTCCATGTTTCGAAGGGCGCCACATCACGATAGTTTTGTCCAATGAAGAATAGAAATTGACCCTTGTTCTCTTGTTGTCCAGAGACACCTCGTAATAAGGAGAGATCTTCGTGCCTGATTTTTGTACCTCTGGTACGACCCGGGTCTTGTACATCTGTAGTGTAAATGGTGCATACTCTTCGTCGGCCATTCGACAAACCACCAGAAATTCTCGCCATTTATCTACGACTCGTGTCTCCATTCGCATGCTGTCGTTTTCGGTGTAATCATCGGGAAGGTCTCTCTGCATCGTCTGTTCGACTCGAACAAGCATCCGTTCCGCCTTGATGATTTCGCCGTTTTGCAGTTTTCGTCGACGCGGTCGATTCGCTGAGATACTATCGTGGGTCCTGGATAACCTCGCAAGAAGCCGTTGTTGCTTATCCAGGATATTGTCATCGAGACTGTACTTGACCATCCTTTTCTGGCCTCTTATCCCCTTTCCAATGGCCTTTCCATTGGGGACACTCTCTTCCAAGTCGGTCCCCTCACTCTGAGGCTCCTGTTGCTCAAGGGTGGGCTGTATTATCCTCTGGATTCCTTTATCTTTGGGTCCCGATTTGTGTCTTAGCAACGCGGTTGTTGACTCGGACTCGCTTGCGGATGCTATGGGACTGGACTGATCAGTCTCACCGGTGCTGGGAACTTGCAACATTCGCAAGCTGGGTTTCTTGACGGGCTGTTCTGGTGGTATTCCTTCCGTCTCCTGCCTGTCCAAGCCTGTATCCGTACCTGTGTTCGCGCTTGTGTTCGCATTGGTATCCGCACCCAGGCCGTCTACACTTCCTCCAATTTCGCGGGCAGTCATATAAGACGAGGCATCTTGGATATTATTAGTTGGTTTGTTCCTGGAATCCATTTCCCTTGGGGAGGCACCTGTTTCTGTGGTAGGCGTGGTCATGGATTTACCGGTCCGTCTTGAGGTAGTGTCCACTTCTTCCGAGCGCCGGGACGATCCTTGTCCATTGGGTTCATTGTCCTGGTCGTCCTGGTCTTCCGGTGTCTCTTCGTCTTCCCAAGAACCATTCTGGTTGTCCTCCTGCTCCGGACCTGAAGACGATGGATCGTTATCGGTTTCGGGGGTGTCATCCTCGTAATGCACGACAACCGGGTCCGCGGAGAAGCTAACGGTCTTGGACGAATAGTTCTTGAACTTAATACCTGATTTATACCATGATTTCCTGTGATGCTGGAGCCAGCCTTCGGGAATTGGCCCTATGAAGAATCTTCTGTTCGTCACGTGAAGGTGGTGGGGAGAAGCATGTTGCTGGTTGTGTCAAAAAAAGAAAATCGTCAGATCCCTTGGCGCCAATGCCTATGCAAAACACATTGAAGATCACATACCAGCTTCTTGCTCGTGTAAGAGTCGGGCTCCAGGCCATGGCGTTGCTCATGATACACGGCGCCAGGAACCACATCTGGTCGATCAGGGGCCTGTTGAGTGCTCATGGCACTGGATTGGAATGTAGCAACGCAGCGAATATAACGACACGACGCATCGACAGGACAACGAGGATTGCGTGTCTATCTGTTGAGTCCTGTTTCTTCCTCCTTGAGATCCTGACCAGTTGGCAGAGTGTCAGGCACCGAGATTTAGGGATCTCCCAGATCCAACGGGGCCAATCTGCCCCTTCTTCAATTCTAGACTATGACATCATGATCAGCAAGGCTGGTCTGTGTTTGTAATGTTTGCTGTGGCTGAGCTGTTTGACTTGTTTGGACTGTTTACTCTATTTGCAACACGGGGTTGCGTTGCCCCACTGGGGCCCTGATTGGCCGCCCGCTTGCGTGTCCCACGGCCGCAGCAGGCGGTGTGTGTGTGACAAGTGTTGATAACTGTCAATTCCCTACTCCTATTCTCTCTTCTCTCATCTGTACAGTTTGCTTCTCTCACTTTTCATCCCATTTGAATCATCATGTCTACCTGGTTCGACACTATCCAGAGGTCCTTCGCGGACGTCCCTGTTGATGCCGCCAACGACAACGGAATCTCGACCACTGAGTTCCTTGAGGCTGCTGAGTCGCTGACCACCTTGTTCGGTGAGCTAACGGCCGTTGATCATGTGTATGCATCGAGTCTAACTGTTGTCAATTGTCAGATGTCCTCGGTTCCAAGGCATTCACCCCCGTCAAGAATGACCTGGTTGGCAACATCAAGGTCCGTATAGTTCACCCCGCATTGCACGATAACAGCACCTAACCCCGGTTATAGAAAGTCAAGGACAGGCAGCAGGCTGCTCCCGCCGAGTCTGCAACTCTGCAGTCTCTCGTCGTGAACGAATTGAAGGAGAAGAAGCACACCGCCACAGAGGGATTGGTCTGGTTGGTCCGGTGAGTGTTATCGCAACCATCCCCTCCTATGCAGTTAGAGCTAACCACCTGGGTCATCAACAGTGGCCTTGACTTCACCGCCCAAGCCCTCCGTCACAACCTCGACAACGCCAGCAAGGAGCTCGCTGACTCCTTCCGCGAGGCCTACGGCAACACTCTTAAGCCCCACCACTCGTTCATCGTCAAGCCCATCTTCAGCGCTGCCATGTCTGCTACACCGTACCGGAAGGACTTTTACGTCAAGCTCGGCGAGGACAATGCCAAGGTGCAGTCATCGCTGGAGACGGAGGTGGCGGCCCTTCAGCAGAGGGTTGCTATCCTCAAGGAGTTCTTGGACCGCAAGGAGGCCAAGTGGTAAACGATAATACCAGAGTAATATGTTGACACGAACCTCGCGTATCCGATATGTAGCATAATATTTCGAAGCGATGGTTAATTGTTCATGTAAATAGCAGTTTGTCAATTCTCAATGCACAGTCAGACGAATCAATCGAATCAATCCAGATAAGGGACTTACAGTTGCTCTTTCGTCCGATTTCGTAAGCTAGCAGTGCTCATGCTACTCTGAACAGAGGAGAGGTTTTATCAAAGCCTCGCCCATGATGTCGAGAACTGCATACAAGTAGTAGTAGTAGTAGTAGTACAGAGTAAAGTACCCACTCAAAGACCTGCCAAAACCAACAAGCAAAGACAGCATGTGACAGACAGCCATGCAAGCCACACCAACTACCACTCACTTACAAACAGCACAGCCACGCATCTGTCTCCCTGACGCGTTTCCGTGCACAATTAATGCAACCGTTCCTAGGCAGCTCGCGTTTATGCTGTTTATGCAGAATGCACATAACATTCAACACCCTTGTGCCAGATCCGCATACTCTGCAGACAGGGAAACTCCGGGGGTACATCTGTAGATCAAATAAACGAACATGCACCCCGCACTTGAATGAGGAACCGAGTCTGGGTCTATTGTTCTTCTGGGGATGGTAAATCCCCCGTTTGTCTCGGGCCGATCTGGGGAATCCTTGTGATGCCGAGGTTCGGGGTGAACATGTGTTCTGATCTCTATGGGGTACTTTTCGCGTGGAAGCAGGGTATATGTTGTATGAGAGTGATTCTCTTCGCCTGTTTTCTCGTAAGCAATGTTTATGGAATAACTGCAAGAGATTCGTGTAGAGGTTGTGAGAGAAGAAATCAGATGACGAACCGATGAGAACAGAGTATCAAAGTCCCTACCCTGTACATTGAATAAACATGCGGTCCCAAGAGGTCAGGATAGGCTTCCACCGAGGCATCATTGAACTGGCTTGGCCTGACGCGTTGACTGAACAGAGTCTCGTAGTTACTATGAACTCGGGTGATATAGGAATACCCGCTGCAGCGAAGGATCTCACTATTGATATGAAAAAAAGAATCGAAGTGTGATGACTGTGCTATATTGGTGAAAGCAGGATTCATTACATTGAGATTTAACTGTCCACTAAACCTATGGCTTGGAAGATCAAGTCTAAAAATATGTCTAATTGTTCTTTTGTCCAAGTCATCGGTTATCTGTTAAGTACGGAGTACTCTGATACTCTTTTCCACCTTCCTATTCCTACCACGGGACGTCGATCTTTTAAAACAACGCCAGTTCTACGCATATCACTTTCAGTTATTGGCGTAAATAGTCCATTCCTGGAGCACAAAGCCAAAGAAGCGCCAATAATACGACAAAGATCGATAGCCTTAACAATTTCCGACGAAGAAGCCATGCGGACACAATTTATTTAATGAATGCATCCTAGGTCAAGAAAATCAACGTGAAAGCAAACGTTTCGGAAGTAACATCGGAAAAGGCCACGGTCCTAGACAGGGGATCTAGTAGTATATAAGCGGGTCCATTATTTATTATGCATACTCATAGGAAGCTTTTTACGGGGCACATACCGACATGCCCACAGACATCTACAAATAGTCTATCCCTGTCTAGAGCGCCAAGGAAGCGATGGAAGGCACGCAGAGCCGAGAAAAGACGGGCCAAATTGAGAGCTACAGTATCAAAGGATTGTGACAAAAGCCAATTACCAACTAATGTCAATCAGCGGCCAACGATGAAGCACGAGGGCCAATATTTTAAACTTTTAGCAGGTGTCAATCGGCATTTCAGAGTTTGGATTGAGCTTCGATAGGAGTTTCCTGAAACGTCGACGGAAGGCGTAATAGTGACAGGACCCTGAACTTTGGATTCGGTAATTTGAACTTTAGACTTTGTACTTTGGACTTAAATTATGGGATTACATGTAATACATGAATACATACAGAGTACAGAGTACGGCGAAGGCGATTTGATTTTCGATCTTGTACCCATATATGATGAGATAGATTATCAATGATTAGAGCGTAATTACAATTACAGTATTGTGGCAAGACTAGGCAGCTGGTTTCGAGTCTAATAATAGATGGAGTGCGTGAATATTATCGCATCAACTTCCGGAGGCTGTACTCAAGGCGAACAGTGCAATGCTTAATACTCCAGTGCTTGTTCACTGCGTCACTGCGTACTTGTACCTGCATACGAATTCCATAGTCAATATTAATAGGAAATACAAATCGAGGTTCACCACCGCGGCGAACCACGGCATCGGGCCAAATACAGTAAGCACGTTCCACAGAACGGTGATGAAAATCGAAATACCAACACCAAGCCTTCATTGGCCAATACAAGCGGCAGCTTGGCCGAAGAAAGCAACCATGGACACTCGGCAATTTATATTCTATCCGGTCAAGTTTAGCGTGCGGCGGGCTCCGTGGTTCCCGGGGACCAAGCCAGATATCTCCCTGCGATCCGACGCTTGGACGCTGTTCCTTCTCGCCTATATGTTCCCTTTGGGTTTAGTGTGGGCGATATTTCCTGTGTTTGACATGGTTTTTTGTGTTTATCGAAACGGTCCAAGCGCATTCTCTGAATGGGGATTAGCGTGGCCTCTATTATTATTATGAGTCGGCTGTCAGACAAGGTTTCGTCACGTGCGTTTCAAATGCCTGTCGCTGTCGCATGATGTGGTTGGTTGGTTGTGTGAAGGCACGGGGGATGGCTGCAGGCTTGGATCATGTTTCTGGGGTTGTCCGAGATGAATACGTACTTGTATGTGTATGTACGAAGCACGTACACAACTCGATCCATGTATCAATTTGGGTTTATTATGGTTAATGCTCCGGCGTTCGTCTGAATAGTACTCCGGACTCTGTACTCCGACGTAGTGATCAATAACTCCTTGACAAGGCGCCGGAATTATGTAAATAACAAAAACACCACCTAGAGCTCTGGGCTCATCCCCACCTGAATGGAACCGGCCCCGTCCGGCCTCTGTAAGAAAAGGTTGTTTGCTCCTAAAAGGCACTGGTAATCCTTTCCGACAGCGGGGATTGTCTCTAATAAGACTCCTGGAGCCGCTCTTTTTGTTTTTTTTTTGTTTTTTTTTTTTTTTTGTCAATTTACATTTGCTTTCTTTTTCGTTCAATCCTTACTTTTATATTGTTTGGAGATCCGTCTGGCTCTCATATGAAGTCATAACAATCTAGACGGATTTCCATACAATGCATGTGATGCCCTCGCGCCCTTCAAGATGGTAGAGTTCGCCGGCCGCAGTGAGTCCATCTTCATCGTCACCATCATATTTCTCGTCATTTCGCTTGTCGCCGTATGTCTGCGATGTTTCGTCCGGTTAAGGCTGGTACGGGCCTTTGGGTGGGATGATGGGTTGATGGTTGCTGCGATGGTATATGATCACTGGCACTGAAACCAAATTACAATCTGGATACTTATTGTTTCGCAGGTTGTGAATATCTTGTTTGCATTATGTGGAATTATGGGACCGATCTATGGAATGGGACAGACCTTTAAACAGTTGGACATAGTGCACAATTTGGAGAAAGTTCAAACGGCTATGTTTGTAAGTGGTCCTGCGCAACATCTTAGGGAAAACATCACAATCTAACACAGCATGAAATAGTGGTGGTGGCTCGGTCAAATGTCCTACGTTATCGTCGTCGTCCTCGCGAAAGTGTCAATTGCGCTTGCCCTCCTCCGTCTCACCGTCGCAAGAGTACACACCATTATCCTCTGGGTGGTCATCGGCTTTTCCATCGTTATCGGACTCGTCTTCTGGTTTATATTGACCTTGCAATGCACGCCGGTTTCGTTCTTCTGGGAGAGAACAGGCACGGGAAATTGTATAGAAACCGACTACCTTATCGATATTGCCTACCTGTACAGTGTGGTGGCTACGGTTTGCGATTTCACACTGGCTCTCTTGCCTATTGTGTTGGTGTGGAATCTGCAGATGACTACCAAGACAAAAGCTGCTTTGGCGGGTATTCTTAGTATGGGTTGCGTGTAAGTTGTCTTCTTGTTTTTCTGAATTCACAGGGTATCTAACTTGATGTAGGTCGAGCGCAGCAGTCATCGTCCGCATCCCATATCTCCACTACTACAAAGACCCTGACTTCCTTTGTAAGTCCCTCGACACAGCCCATCGAAATCCCCCATACTAATCCACGCAGACGCAACAACCGACATCTCAATCTGGTCCAACGTCGAAGCCGGCCTAGGCATCACAGCCGGCTCCCTCGTCACCCTCCGCCCTCTCTTCCGCTGGTTCCGCGGCGACAGCTACGCCCGCACCTACGGCGCAAAACACACAACCGGCAGCATCCCCCTCTCCAGCATGAACGGCAACCTAACCAACAAATCCCGAAACGACCCCAACAGCAACCAATATTGGCGCTCGGATCTGGTGCCGGATAATGCGCAGGCGACGGCTATAACGACTTATGGGAGCAAAGGGAGTAGTCAGGAATCATTGAATCCGACGCAGGGCCAGGGCCATGGTCATGGTCATGGTCATGATCCGGGGTATCAGGGGAGGGGGGTTAATGTTCAAAAGTCTTTTTATGTTTCGACGGATTTTGTATAGTATCATGGGTAACACATTGTATCTTTGTTTGTTTCAGGTTCTCGGGATGTTCCAATTGGGTGTGCACTGCGGTATTTTCGATATCGATGTTTACTTGAAACTGTAGGAAAACACTAGATCTGAGATCTAGAACTGGGCGGCCGTCGATAATCACGCCAGAGATACGTCGATTGTCTAAGCTGAGAGCATCAACCAGCGCCCGCGTCCACTGTATTACAACTCATCAATTCCACTTTTGTCATGAGCACATAGCTCTGACGGAAGCATGAATCGCACTTCGTCGATCAATCACTCTCCGCTGGTTCGGGGATGTTTTGGATCGGTCCGACGAGCCAACAAAAACCGCCGATTCAAAAGAACACCAATTGACTCATGCGGCGAGAAAATGGTTATAGTGGGGCTGCAAGTCTATCTATAAAAAAGGGTTCATAACATGGTGTATCTGAAACGAAGCTTGTTCTTGAAAAAAAACTCGACAAGTGTCTCGGCAATTGAAGCTTCGGAATGGCTACCGGTATGCGGAGCGATGAGGGCCTTATTCCACACAACTTGTTTCAGGGCGATGCACTGCGTGTGTGTTTCTGATCAACGCGCACACTTGGGGTGTCAATAGTGTAAGTTCTCGGCAATGGCTTCTTACATGTGTTTGTGCTGATGATACAGACATGGGCCGTCTTCCTCGCACACTACCTTTCCAACTCGACATTCCCCGAAGCCATAGAACTTTAATACGCCCTGATCGGCGGCCTTTCTATATCCCAAGCCCCCCTAGTCTCCCCCATCGTCTCACTATCCAACCGGAAACTAGGAACTAGACCAACACTCCTCATCGGTTCAATCCTTGTATTCGCTTCACTGATTGGAGCATCCTTCTCAACTAAAATATGGCACCTGTTTCTAAGTCAAGGACTATGCTTCGGATATGGCATGGGATTCCTGTAACATCACAGCCACGTCCATTCTTCCGAAATGGTTCTCCAAAAGACGTAGCCTCGTCCTTGGTATAGCCACATCTGGCGCCGGTGTAGGCGTTTTGGCGTATAACCTGGGAGCTGGGGCTGGCGTGGAAAGCGTGGGATTACCATGGACATACCGAATCCTAGCTTTCTGCTCTCTCGCAATGAACCTAATCTGCTCTGCCCTTCTCAAAGACCGCAAGAGCCCGACTTCAGCAAAATCAGAAGGAAAAGCCTTCAACTTCCGCGAATACGCACGCATCCAAGTCATTCTAGTCGTCTCCTGGGGCTTCCTCACAGAACTAGGCTATATCACGCTACTATACTCCCTCCCCAACTACGCCATCTCAATCGGCCTCTCCGCGCGCGAAGGCTCCGTCATCGGCGCAATGCTCAACCTAGGCCTCGACGTCGGCCGCCCCCTAGTAGGCTACTACTCCGACGTCCTGGGCCGCATAAACATGGCCTCAGTAATGACCTGCACCTGCGGCATCCTCTGCCTAGCCCTCTGGGTTCCTGCAATAACCTTCCCCGTCCTAATAGCCTTCGCACTCCTCAGCGGCTCCGTCACCGGAACATTCTGGTCATGCTTCGCCCCCATCACCGCAGAAGTCGTCGGGATGCAGAGGATGCCAGCTACGCTGGGGATGATATGTTTTTCATTGGTGTTGCCGACGACGTTTGCGGAGCCGATTGCGTTGCAGATTGTGGGGAGTTTTGGGTATTTGAGTTTGCAGGTTTTTGTGGGGTGTGTGTTTTTGGGTGGTGCGGTTTGTACGTTTGCGTTGAGGGCGTGGAAGATTTATGAGATTGAGATGAAGGCTAGGAGTGAGATGGAGATGGACCAGGCGCAGGTGCAGGTGCAGGGGGCGGGGGGGGGGGGAAGGATTTTTGGCTTACGCCTAGGAGGTTGTTTATGACGAGGAGGGTTTGATTCTGATAGCTATTTCTGCATGATTGTTGGGGCATTGGGTCATGGAAGTCAAAAGTTCTAGTTGGAGAATGCATCCATCATTTTCGAGAAAAACCCGGCCTTTCCACCCTGGTACAGTGTCATAGCATACGCCAAATCCTGCCGTTTCGAGTTCTGCAGTGCCGACGACAAAGTGTATCCCTCAGTCAATCCCTTCTCCCTTTCCTTCTCCATGACTATCTTAATATACTGGTCCCGATCCACAAGATTCTGTCGACTCTCTTCATCCTTCGGATAACTATTCTCATCATAATTTCAAGGGGCGTCCATAGCACGTGGAATCGTCGTAGGTGTCAACGAAAACTCCGCCGCTATCTCCCACGGCGCCGCAAATGCACTCTCCCAATCAATAACACCAAGTAACCGCCACTCATCATCGAAAATCATATTGTTGTGTCCGAAGTCGCCGTGACATGGCGGGAATAGACCTTCGTTGCGGATAGACAAATGGTCTGCCAAATCATTGATCAAGTGTCTAAATGATCCGACAGAGGCATGGGCTGCCCAGGCTTTGAAGAAGTCAGTGGCTGTATCTAAGGGTCCGCCTAGGCCGGGGATGGGGCCTTGTTGGTATGTGCCATCGGGGTTTATGCCGGTGATCGTGCCGATTTTGGGGAGTTGGATTTGGGACATTTCGACCTGATGATATCAATATCAGAAATGCTCACTCACATCCGCATTTGGGGGGAAGAACATACGTGGACCTCAGCCATGCTAGTAAAGACGGTCGTTTTGTACTCAGCCGGAACCTTCATCCCAAGATCCATCCCGGCATTCCCTCTCAAACAATCCATAAGCATGAACGACGCCCCGACCTTATTATCAGAGCTCGCGTCAAAACCATAAATAGCCGGAACCGGGATATTTCTTTCCTTCCACACCAGTTGAATCATATTATATTCACATTCCTCCATGGCCCTTTTCTCCTCCGGACTATCCTCCTCCTTCCACGGCAGACGCGGCATACTAAGCCTCACCGCCCATCTTACACCGTCATCGAACTCGATAATTCGGACCATGTGGTTATATCCAGAGCCGATGTCAGGTAGGAGTTTTTATTGCGTTCCGTTGCGCTTGAGCGAGGCGTACTCGACAAGGGCGTTCCAATCTGTGGAGTTTAGGAATCCTTGTCCTCGGAGGCGAACGGGGTTTGATTCTTCGAGGGTGAAGAGACAGGTCCAGCGGTATCCGGCGAAGGTTTCAGTGTTGTAATGTAGGTTTGGGGCTGTGTGGGTTGGGGGTTGTATTGACTTACCGGACATATTGATGGGATGTATGGGAACGGCTCTTGATGGAATAGAACAGGAAGCAGACAGTATTTATTATCCCGAAATTAAGACTGACTTAAACTGGTAAAGAGAAACCCCCGCTACGATCTCAATTGCTGATAGCCGCATCTTTGTTAGTAGCAAGCAAAACCGCATCCAAGCCACGTCAGTCATAGACCCCAACAAAGAGAACCCTTATTCTCCACGAAGTACGGTGTAGATCTGAAGTATGTATTTTGACCAGCTCTTTGGCTCTGTCTCGTTATCTGTCAGACGTATAGGATATGATAACCAGAGAAGGCCAATATTGTGTGTGCTTGCGCCTGCTCTCGTGGCCAGTAAGACATCGGTTTGACGTATGCAGGTATACTTTCAGAGCACAAGTGTCGGTGTAGGGGTTCCAGAGAGAAATCTGGGGGTATCACAGTCGGGACTCTGCAGACTATGGACCGATTACCGGAACGATATCTCCCCTGTGTTCTCGTGTACGGAGCCTAGTAAAGGGCGGCTAGCCTGATGTCCTAGAATAATACATATGCCAGCCAAAGGCTCGATCTGGATCGACATAGTATGTACCGTCATACTCTCGCCAGTAAATACTATGTTAATCCTCATGAATGCGTCTTGCGCCTCGATTATCCACGCCGGGATACGTAGTCACCGTGTAATATTTGACCTAATAGTAGCTTTGCTGAGCGAAATATGCCAGACACTTTGGCCGAGAATAGGATTGATCGTAACCAAGCCCTGGTTCCTGATAACTCCCGCCGGCATATTTTTCTTGAGGTTATGAAGTTGGTCTGGTAAATATGTGAGCCTTTGATGGATACACTGGAGAAAGTCTATTTTCATACCGTCGACAGCATGGGCTTCCACGAATCTCTGCACGGCATTGGAAATTCGACTCAAATTTTTGGGCAGTGCTTCTGATGTCAAACCAGATGAACAACAGGTTCCAATTAAAGAGGACAATAAGGCGCAGGCTCCTTAACCCCCCAGCATGTTTTGTCATTCAGTTGGATGCCACTGCATTTACTGAAATATACATAGAACACATGCATCAAAGTTGTAATGTCTCTGGTAGACTAATTCCATCCACTCTTAGTCACCAGATATTGGTGATACGCATAGTATTGTTCTTTTCTTGGTATGGATCTGAGGCACTCGGCAATTCCTTGAGGTCAGTAATTCCTTGGCCAATCGCTTTGAGTAGATTGGAAAAGAGCCCTTCATGTTTTAGTTCGAATTAAACATCATCCATGGTCCTCAGTTAAATGGTGCATAAATTCAAAGCACTTATAGTGAGGTTCAAACTTCCCTGGGTGGACTTGTGTTTCAATTGCATACCCATCGAGGAGGAAATAAGACCCCAGGGCGTTCATCCAGAGACCGTCGATCATCGTCTTATCAGAAGCGGGAGTTGTTTTCTTGTAAAGGTCTGGGATGACCCGAGAATTCCACTACTGTAACAGGTCAATATTACTATGCTATGCTTGACAATTCTTTTTCGGCTTGGGGACGGCACTCACTGGATAATAAGTTTCGACGGCCTCGTGTATGCGTCTGGCGGTCGCCGGATCCACGATGATCAAGATCAACGGCAGGATTGGATCTGCAAGAACTTGGTTTATAGTCATTCCTCAACTATGCTGTAATTTCATTCATGGGACTTGAATATCTCTGTATATCTTGAGGTGTGCAGAATTCCAGGGCCGAAGCAACAACAAGTGTTTTATTGTAATCAAATTCGAAGTTGCGTTTCCGAAATAAGTACAAGAAGTAATGTGAGGGCAAGAGAAAGAAGAACCTGAGAGTGAATCCCCCTACAGGATACCCATTGCGCGGTTTATCTAGATATTCACTGGCAATGGAAACCACTTCTTTTCTATTAATCCTGCTATCAATGCTTGCCTAACGGCATCTATCCAATTTGGCATAGTTTCTGTTTACTTTAAGTCAAATTACCAATAGAAGATTGGTTGCAACAGCACCATTAGGACTCTCGTCGTCCGTGACATGATACGGGTGTTGCTGAATAGTCCAACTGTCAAACAGTATGGACCAATTGCCGCGAAAACAAATTTTCTGTATGCATAGAGACTATTACAGCTACATCAGGAGTATATATGACCATACGATGTACCTTTTTGTGTTTTTTACATCCATACTCGTTGTATATAGGTCACGTGATCTGTTTGTGGTGGCA
Source organism: Aspergillus glaucus CBS 516.65 (assembly GCF_001890805.1). Lineage (NCBI taxonomy): Eukaryota > Fungi > Ascomycota > Eurotiomycetes > Eurotiales > Aspergillaceae > Aspergillus > Aspergillus glaucus. The sequence goes on along the minus strand of NW_019170478.1, from coordinate 22,039 downwards.
CGTGGTTTCGGCCAATCAGCGAGCGCGCCGTCATCAAGCTCCGGGCTGGGCGGCGAAACCTCCGGCAGGAAATTATGAGGTGGCTTCTTTGAGAGAAGAAGATATCATCACAGCGACTCTTTCTTTCAGCTTTGGGAAGTTGCTGGTGACTGAATGGATTTATTCTCTTCTCTTATGATTGTTTAATTATCTTCCCCCTTTTTTTACCGTCTTTCGCTTCTGAGTCGTCTGACCGCATGGTCATTCGAATATCATCATGTCAGTGCTCCCCCCCGTGCCCTTAATAGTTTGAAAAAAATAAAAATAAAAAAGACCGTTGCTGATTGATTATTACGCAGGGCGAAACTCGTGGACGATCCCCAGATCAAATATGCGTCGCTTCATAACCCGCTCCCTACCCAGCTCCATACCTACGTGTGGCCGTTCCTCATAATCTGGCCCGCGTTCTTCGCGTTCTACCTCTCCTCTGAGCGCTACGACAAGTACATTCAGGGTCAGGAATGGACCTTCGTGTGGTCTGGGACGATCATCACGCTCCAGTCGCTTCTTTGGTTAATGACGAAATGGAACATCAACATCGAGACGTTGTTCACGGCCACCCGCGCCAACTCTCTGGATACCGCGCAGCTTATCAAGGTCATCCCGGACACCAACGCTGGTTCGGCTGAGATCTGCTCTCTGGTTCACGAAGTGAAGGATGGAAAGAAGACGTTTTCGTTCTTGTTCCAGAAGCGCCGTTTCCTTTACTACGCGGACCGTCGGTCTTTCGCCCCGTTGACCTACGTTCTCGACGACGAACCGAAGCCCGCGGTCAAATATTTTCAGCAAAACCGGGGCTTTGAAACCGAGACCGAGATCAACCGCATTCAGGAACACTATGGCGACAACAAATTCGACATTCCGGTCCCTACCTTCGTCGAGCTTTGGAAGGAACATGCGGTGGCGCCGTTTTTCGTCTTCCAGATCTTTTGCGTCGGGTTGTGGATGTTGGATGAATACTGGTATTACTCGCTGTTTACCCTCTTCATGCTGGTCGCGTTCGAAAGTACCGTAGTTTGGCAGCGCCAGAGGACTCTCACTGAGTTCCGGGGCATGAACATCAAGCCTTATGATGTGTGGGTGTACCGTAACAAGGAATGGCAAGAAACCACCAGTGACAAGCTTCTCCCCGGCGATCTGATGTCCGTCAACCGGACCAAGGAAGACAGTGGTGTTGCCTGTGACATTCTCTTGATTGAGGGTAGTGCCATCGTCAACGAGGCTATGCTTTCTGGTGAAAGTACCCCTCTTCTCAAGGATTCGATCCAGCTCAGAGCCGCTGATGACCTGATCGAGCCGGAAGGATTGGACAAGAATGCGTTCGTTCACGGAGGAACCAAGGTCTTGCAGATCACCCACCCCAACACCAGTGCTGAGGGCACAGAGCAGCAGAAGCCTAGTATTCCCGCTCCGCCAGACAATGGTGCCCTTGGTGTTGTCGTGAAGACCGGATTCGAGACGAGCCAGGGTAACCTGGTGCGCACCATGATCTATTCCACGGAGCGTGTCTCTGCGAACAACGCGGAGGCCCTGCTTTTCATTCTGTTCTTGCTGATTTTCGCGCTTGCCGCTTCGTGGTATGTGTGGCAGGAGGGTGTGGCCAGGGATCGCAAGAGGTCCAAGCTGCTCCTCGACTGTGTCCTGATTATCACCAGCGTTGTTCCTCCTGAGCTTCCCATGGAACTCAGTCTTGCTGTTAACACCAGTCTTGCTGCCCTGAGCAAGTTCGCTATCTTCTGCACTGAGCCTTTCCGCATCCCCTTCGCGGGCCGTGTCGATATTGCTTGCTTTGACAAGACCGGTACTTTGACTGGTGAGGACCTTGTTGTCGATGGTATTGCTGGTCTCAAGTTGGGTCAGGAGGGTGCAAAGGCCGAGGCGGATGGAGCGCAAACGGAACTGGCCAAGGCCAACGGCATTGACATCAACACGACTCTGGTTCTTGCTAGCGCTCATGCTCTGGTTAAACTGGACGAGGGCGAAGTTGTTGGCGATCCGATGGAAAAGGCTACTCTGCAATGGCTTGGCTGGACTCTTGGTAGAAACGATACTCTTACTCGCAGGGCTGGCCCAGCTAGTGGCTCTCCTACCAGCTTCGTTGAATCAGTCCAAGTCAAAAGACGCTTCCAGTTCTCTTCTGCCTTGAAGCGCCAGAGCACCATCACGTCCATTACCAGCGGCGACCGGAAGACGTCCAAGAGAAGCAAGTCTACCTTCGTGAGTGTCAAGGGTGCGCCTGAGACTATCCGGACTATGCTTGTTGAGACGCCCCCGCACTACGAAGAAACCTTCAAGTACTTCACGCGCAATGGTGCCCGTGTGCTTGCTCTCGCCTGCAAGACTCTTTCGCCCGAGGCTGAGCTTTCGCAAGGACGCATCAACGACTACGCCAGAGACGAGATTGAGTCCAACTTGACTTTCGCTGGTTTCCTTGTTTTGCAGTGCCCTCTGAAGGAAGACGCCATCAAGGCCGTGCGCATGTTGAATGAGAGCAGCCACCGTGTCGTTATGATCACTGGTGACAACCCTCTGACTGCCGTCCACGTTGCGCGTCAAGTCGAGATTGTGGACCGTGACGTTCTGATCCTTGATGCACCTGAAAACGACTTCTCTGGAACCCGCCTCGTCTGGCGAAGCATTGACGACAAGTTCAACAAGGACGTTGACCCTACTCAAGATCTGGACCCGGAGATTCTCAACACCAAGGACGTTTGTATTACCGGTTACGCCCTGGCCAAGTTCAAGGGCCAGAAGGCCTTTGTCAACCTGCTTCGCCACACATGGGTCTATGCTCGTGTCTCTCCCAAGCAAAAGGAAGACATTCTTTTGGGTCTCAAGGATGGCGGCTACACCACTCTGATGTGCGGTGACGGTACCAACGATGTCGGAGCCTTGAAGCAGGCCCACGTCGGTGTTGCGCTTCTGAACGGTTCTCCGGAAGATCTCGCCAAGATTGCTGAACACTATCGGACGACAAAGATGAAGGAAATCTACGAGAAGCAGGTCGGCATGATGCAGCGATTCAACCAGCCCTCGCCTCCCGTTCCTGTGCAGATCGCCCACCTCTACCCTCCTGGTCCCAGCAACCCGCACCACCAGAAGGCCATGGAACGCGAAACCCAGCGCCGTGGTGCTGCCGCTCTCGCTTCCGTGAACAACGCGCAGTCCGATGTCGTTGAGACGGTCACTTCTCCGCAAGCGCAGGCTCTGCAGCAATCCATGACTCCTCAGCAACAGCGCCAGCAGCAGGCTTCCGTGGGGGCCGCTGGATTTGCCGACAAGCTTACCACGTCCATGATGGAGCAGGAGATGGATGAGAGCGAGCCTCCGACTATCAAGCTGGGTGATGCTTCCGTGGCGGCGCCGTTCACTAGCAAGCTGGCCAACGTTATTGCTATTCCCAACATTCTCCGTCAGGGACGTTGTACTCTTGTTGCGACGATTCAGATGTACAAGATTCTTGCTCTGAACTGTTTGATTAGTGCCTACAGTTTGAGTGTTATCTATCTCGACGGTATCAAGTTTGGTGATGGCCAGGTCACTATTAGCGGTATGCTGATGAGTGTCTGTTTCCTTTCTATCTCGCGTGCCAAGGTATGTTCTCTGTCCCCCAATGAAAGAAATACTGAATGCTAATATGCTTTGTAGTCCGTGGAAGGTCTGTCCAAAGAACGACCGCAGCCGAACATCTTCAATATCTACATCATCGGTTCCATTCTTGGACAGTTTGCCATTCACATTGCTACTTTGATTTACCTGTCGAACTACGTCTACTCTATTGAGCCGTATGTCTTTCCCTCACAAAATCACGGTATAGCACGCTAACAATTCCACAGAAGATCAAACGACATCGACCTCGAAGGCGAATTCGAGCCATCCCTCCTCAACAGCGCCATCTACCTCCTACAGCTCATCCAGCAAATCTCGACTTTCTCCATCAACTACCAAGGCCGTCCCTTCCGCGAGTCCATCCGCGAAAACAAAGCCATGTACTGGGGTCTCGTCGCCGCCTCCGGCGTCGCCTTCTCCTGCGCCACGGAGTTCATCCCCGAAGTCAACGAGAAACTGCGTCTGGTTCCCTTCAGCACAGAGTTCAAGCTTACTCTGACCGTCCTCATGGTTTTCGACTACGCAGGCTGCTGGGTGATTGAGAAGGTGCTGAAGCATTTCTTCAGTGACTTCCGGCCCAAGGACCTTGCTTTGCGGAGACCGGAGCAGTTGCAGAGGGAGAAGACTAGGAAGGCGATGGAGGAGTTGCAAGCTTTGGCGGAGAAGGAGAGGCAGAGGAAGGTTTAAATTAGATATCTATGGATCGTTTTGTATTTGCTAGAGTATCTATTTGTTGGGGTGAATGATGATTTAGATTTCTATAGAGTGGGAAGACTGCAGATATTGATGTGGAAATATTGCTTTAGTGAATAGTGGTCCAGCATTTTCATTTCTTATATGCAGTTCTGGGCATACTTGATGGCGGGAACGTAATCCTTTGATCCTCTACTATCAGCATCAGAAACAAGAAGAACTCAATCCACAAATTACAGAATCCATTCGCCTCTATTCAATCAACGAAAGAAAAGAACCCCATGACGACTCCCATCACCGGTGGTGGTGGCTCTACCTCTTATGACACCGACTGGACTGGAATCCCAGCACCACCCGCCCCCCGGAAAAGCAAAACGCGGAGACGGCCTAGAACCGGGCTGGAATGCACAGAAATATTAGGGCTGGATTCCCGGCCCAGTCACGGTGCAGCTTTGCCGCTGGTCGAATCGCCCGTGTGATGTCAGTCGGGGTCATAGGTATCACTTCGTGCCCTAAGGCAAGACCGTCACGGGAGAATATGGGGATATAAGGAGGATGAGAGTTGCTTGATGAGTTGGTTTTTGGATAGCAGATCAAAACTGGCCAGCTTTGATTTAATAGGAAAGGCAACTTCCACAAACGTTTCTCACTTCGTTTCATTTATTCATTTTCAAGATATAAACCAAAAATAGCAAAAACTTGAAAAAACCACAAAAAACCCCCCCCCCAAAAAAAAAAAATCGCAACACAACCAAAATGACCGACTACACCGACACAAACACCTACGGCACCACAGGCACCGCCTACGGCACAACCGGCAACACCTATGACACAACCTACGACAACACAGGCACCGCCTACGGCACAACCGGCTACGGCACCACAGCCCGTGACTACGACACAACCGGCTACGGAACAACAGGCTACGGCACGACCGGCTACGGCACAACAGGCTACGGAAGCAGCTACGGGCCCAACGCCTACGATAATACCTACGGGACAGCAACTTACGATAATGGATATGGGACGACTGCGTACGATCCTAGTACGGGCGCGTACGACCAGCATATGGATTATCGGACGGATGGGAGTCAGAGACATCATCGGGAGAGGGTGAATCCGAGTGGGACGTATCGGCATCGGGATGTGGATAGACGGGATGATGGGAGTACGAGAGTGCATAGGGAGTATGATAATCCGAATACGGGGACGAGTTATCATCGGGATTTTGAGCGGTAATGTGTTTGGTTTTCTAGGGGAAAGGGGAATGAGAAGGGTTTGGCGTTTGGGGAGGATGAGAAGGTTAGATGGGGGGATCGTTAACTAATGGGTGGTAGATTATATATATGGGATTGGATTGAAAATCAGCAAAAAGGTTTAAAAAGAGAAAAGGATAACAAAAAAAGACGGAAAAGCGTCTAAAACAGAAAGAAAAAAAAAGTGGAAAAGAAAAATCTACAAAAAAAAAGTGTTGTGTTTTGTTTTGAGAAAAGTTTTGATTGTTTTGCTTTTTGCTTGTTACTTGTATAGACCAGTCTTTTGTTACTTAGTTACTTAGCGAGTTGCATAGAAATATCACGATCGTTATGACCCATTTATATCCATATTGATAGCGGGACAGGCCGAGTCTTGTCGTTGATATCAACCAATGGCTGCTTTTGTTTAGTTATGCATGGATCACGGCATACCAGGGTAAATGCTTGATTCCAGTAAGCGGTACCTGCATGGCTACATATGCACATAGCACGCCATATCTATGTATTACTTTGTTAGCAGTATGGACATCTTTGTAGATACTCATGTATAAGCAGTTAAACGTACTTATACAGCGTATTGAGTAACTAGTTAACTAACTACATACCCAGAGTATATAGTAGTGGACCCGTGGCTAATGCACGTTTCCCCGGCGATTCGTACCTTTTCGATTCGAAAAAGCCTCAATTAACCTTGAGGACCGCCCCGTTTCGTCCGAGGGCATCCATTCAAATTCTTCAATACACGCCACACCTCTAACCGAGTCCGGCATAGTCCGCTCTCCAGAGATTCCACTGTCGCAGACTCCACTGACTGTACTATGGCATGGGCATTGATTGGACCATAGAGACACTAGCCACAGTTGAATGGGCGCTGCTCACCGAATCAGTGGTCTTGTTGGTTGGCGGGTATCTTCGGTTTCGGGACACGCACTGTGCTGGTTATTTCTTCTCTGTCTTGTCACCGCTTCATATGGACTCCGGGGTGTGCACGTAAAGATATCCATATACTTTTATACAGCACTCCGTACAGCTGTGTTGTTGTGTTGTATATCGCATAATGTCTTTGTTATTGCATAGCATAGCACCTATGCGATACCACTTATAGCGCAGTGCATCATCCTAAGTACCCTCCTCTAGGTGGCTAACGCGGAACCGCGGTAACAAAACTTCGAACCTTCTGGCATCTGGCATCGAAACCGACCGAATTATCTGCCGCTGGTCCAATCAAAGTGTACTCCCAGCGGTAAAATTTTGCTCTTAGCGGGTCCGACTCGGAATGGCCCTTGGCCCCTCATCGTATGCCTCATCGCATGACCCCTCTACATCCCACCTGCTTGTACTGTGTACAGAATATGTACTTTAGCACTGTATAGTGGTCAATTGCTCGTCTATCATCAATTCACAATGCTATATATCCTCCATCCAATGTAAATGAATGTACATAGTAAAGATACTTGACAGGAGACCGTCAATTCGGAACCATCAAAATCTTTTTTTTTTTTTTCTTGCCATCCCGGTAATGATCCACGGAACTATACCGAACGTGGCAAGCTTCGTTGGTCCCCGAGAAATCGCAAGCCCTAATTGGCCAGTATACAGTGTGCGGCGAACCGAAAGCGCGGCGTGGAAATAAAGGAAACGCAGAAAATGCCCCATTGAGGAAATCGATTTGTTCCACATCCCCGAAGAGGGAGGAGGGGAGTTGTGTCTATATAAACGAGGGGTTGCTCGTTTTCTTAACCATTCTTTTCCTGTTCACTATCTTTCATTCTTAACTTGTTAGATACCCCCCGTACATTCAACATCTACTAGTTAATCACAATGGCTCCTCCCGCTTCCGACCCCACTGTCTACCAGGCTCACCACGATGCCTTCGCCGCTGAGGGCCTCCCTACCTCCCCCGCCGGATGGGTTGAGCGTGCCCAGAAGGTCGCTGGCATCCTTGCCCCCGACGCTGCCGCCCGTAACATCGAGCAGAAGGTCCCTCACGCTGAGGTCTCTCTCTTGAAGAGCTCCGGTCTGACCAAGATCCTCGGTGACCCCAAGTACGGTGGTGGTGGCCAGACCTGGGAGGTTGCTTTCCGTGCCATCCGTGAGCTCGCTACTGGCGATGGGTAGGTCAATCCCCTATACTTTGGGGACCATGAATTGAGGCTAACGAGGTTGATTGTACAGCTCCGTTGGTATGCTTTTGGGTTACCACTTGCAGTGGTCCTCCCTCACCCGCGTTATCGGTACCGAGGAACAGAAGGAGCGCTGGGAGAAGACCATCCTCGAGACCAACTCTTTCGTCGGTGCTGCCGTCAACCCCCGTGACAACGACAGCCGCATCACCCCCAACGGTGAGGGTCTCGTCTTCAACGGTTTCAAGAACTTCACCACCGGCGGTGCTCTTTCCGACCTCATCGTCCTCGAGGGTGTCCACATGGAGACCAACGACCACATCTTTACCATCGTCCCCACCAAGCAGCCCGGCTTCCAGTTCGCCTACAACTGGCACAACATGGGTATGCGTCTGACCGAGTCGGGCTCCTGCAAGATCGAGGAGATCCCCTTCGAGTGGAAGGACGCCCTTGGCTTCGACGTCGAGGCCAAGAAGCCCATTAAGGAGCTCCTCGAGTCCCCCTACGAGACCCTCCTGGGCCCCATCTTCCAGCTCGTCTTCTCCAACTTCTACAACGGTATCGCCCGCGGTGCCCTCCAGACCGCCAAGGGCTACACCACCACCACCACCCGCCCCTGGCCCTTCACCCACAACCCCCAGAAGAGCGCCCTCGACGAGCACTACATCCTCGCCAAGTACGGCCGCTACCTCGCCTCCATCCGCGCTGCCGACGCTCTCTGCGACGTCGCTGGCAAGGAGATCTCCGACCTGTTCCACGGCTACGCTGGTAACAAGCTGGACTTGACTGCCCGCCAGCGTGGTGAGGTCGCCGAGTCCGTCACCGCCTGCAAGATCACCTCCTCCCACATGGCCCTCGAGGTCACCGGTGGTGTCTTCGAGGTCACCGGTGCTCGTTCCACCTCTGAGAAGTACAGCTTCGACCGCTTCTGGAAGGACATCCGTGTGCACACCCTGCACGACCCGTTGGCCTACAAGGAGAACGAGCTGGGCCGTTACTACTTGACCAACGAGATCCCCACCCCTTCGTGGTACACTTAAGTTATTGTGACATGATGGTTTGGTATGATATGATGATATATTAGCATGTAAATAATTAGTAGATTGCATAAAAAATTCATGTACAGGTTACAATTGCATTTTCTCGTAGAAATCCATTTTTTCGTATAGTTACTATTGGCTGGTTTCTGCCTCAGGAATCATTAGGCGCCAACCCCATGATTGCCTTTCGCCGCCGCCTTCTCCTTGTTCCGTCAGCTCCCCTCTCGCTGGCCCCATCTTCACCACCTTCTTTCTACTTCCCAAATTACTCCCTTCTCCCCCCACCACCAGCTTCTCATGCTCCCATAAAAATCCTAATCATGCCCTTAAGGACGCTGGGTGGTGGTCGTGTCCTGGGCAATGCGAACGCTTTCACTTCCGCCGCGGCCTCATCATCTCCGCAACAACAACAGCAGCAGCAGCCCAAGGGTGCTGCTCGGATTTTGTCGCCATCCGCCAGCAGCGTTTCTCTCGGGTCGCAGGCATCCGCATCGCAGTTCTCGTCGGCGGAAAGCCAGGATTTGATTTCGAGGATTTCGTTGGAGAATGGTGATACTTCGATATCGGCGGCCCCGGCGGCGGCTGGAGCGCAGCTTGCTTGTCCGATTTGTAGTGAGGAGATGGTATGTTTCCTTTTTTTTTTTTTTTTTTTTTTTCCCATGGACTGTTGGTTTTTATTTTAGGATGCTGATTGTTGTAGGTGACTTTACTGCAATTGAATAGGTACATTCCTTTCCTGGATCCCCTTCCCCGCGCTTGGACAGTGATTAACATACCCTCCCCGGATCTACAGGCATCTCGACGACGTCCACCAAAACCTCGAAGACGACCGCCAAGACGAAGTAAAAGACTGGTTCAAAGTGCAAATGGAAAAAGCAAAACGCTTCCAACCACTCGCCGTCCTAAACCAGAAACTCAAAGGCCTAGACGTCTTCGAATCGAACGAGAACATGCAACCATCCCTCGCAGGACCCTCCAGTCGGCCCCTCGCTCCCGCTGCTGCTGCTTCTTCTTCTTCGCAAGTACCCGTACCCGTTTCGGTTCCTGATAGTGGTCCGAGGCCGTTGGATCCGGATGATGTGATTACAAAGGAGCATTGGCAGCCGAGGACGTTTAATGATATTTGTTTGGAGCCGATGTGCGGGAAGAAGTTGAATGCGACGAATGGGTGTGTGCATTGTCGGAAGTGTGGGAAGTTGTTTTGTGAGGAGCATACTATGTATCAGATGAAGTTGTCGAGGTCTGCGCAGCATGAGCCGGTTAGGGGATTGTGGTCTAGGGTTTGTGAGACTTGTTATAAGTCGCGGGAGGGGTATAATGATCATAACGGTATGCCGGTTTCGTTCATATTTGGGAATAGGTTGCTGATGCAATACAGGCTTGGTAAGGAATCAAACCGACGCATTCCGGGCCATGCGAAAGCCAGTCGTCGACAAATCTACGCTGGAAATGTCTCGGTTAGAGAAACGCTTGACACGACTCACTCAACTGCTGGCCAGTCTGCCTTTGGAGCAGATCCAGTCCGGGGGGAACAAGCTTTGGTCGATATCGTGGCAGAACGATCAACGCAAGGCCCTTGAGCAGACGATCGTCAGCTGGCAAGACGATGCGAGCGTTCCCAGGTGTCCTTTTTGCCAGCAGGACTTTTCCGCTTATACTTTTCGGAGACACCACTGCAGGACTTGCGGGCGAGTTGTTTGCGGTGATTCGATGACGGGATGTTCCACGGAAGTACCGTTGAGCGTTGCACCGAGTAAGTATTCTTGCAGGAGGTGGAGTGTTGTGCTGACTCTTGTAGTGTCGAGGGTGCCTGCGGAGAAAGGTACTATGGGTTTAATTGATGTCGATATTAGGCTCTGCAAGGAATGCAGAGCAACCCTATTCAATCAGCGAGATTTTGAGGCAGATATTTTGCGGAAACCTCCAGACCTGAGAGCATACGAGAATCTGACGCAATTCGAAAGAGGCATTCGAATCTTGCTACCAAAGTTTCAGAAACTTCTGGCAGCTCTACAGTAAGTATACCCGTTGCATGCTTAATCGCATATTCTCTAACATCGGTTCAGAGATTCGAGACGGCCACCTTCGGCCGCTCAAATAGCAGATGCCTCCAAAGTCCGCAAGCGACTTATCGATTCCTTTTCCCAATATGACGTCGCGGCCAGACGAATCCGCGACATGCCAACTGATTCCATTACGCAAAAATGCCTCCAAAAGGCCGTCTACCAACAAGCCAGCAACTTCCTCCACCTTCATATGCTTCCTCTGAAATCCCTACCCAAGATCCTCAAACACGCAATACCTAATGGCCGCCTACCAAGCGCCACAAGTTCTCCCGCCCCTAGCAGTTCTCCCGCCAATGGCCACCGACCACACGAATCCGCTCTTGCATCTATTAAATACGGAAACCCCGCGGCCAACGGCAGCACCAGCAGCGTAACCAGCGAGACAAGCAGTGCTATCTCGGCAATGGAAGCTGAAGAAAAGTCTCTTCGCGATCGACTTATTGTACTGGAAGAACAGAAGTTCTTCGTTTCCGAGATGATTGCCGATGCGAACCGTCGTCGCAAGTTCGACGAGGTGAGCAGTCTTGCTGTGAATAGCGAGGATCTTAGTCGGGAAATTGATCGCGTTAATGGGATGTTGGATGGTTTGGATTTTGAGGGTGTATATACTACTACTGGTCAACCGCAGGTATAGTTTGGTTTTTTGTTCGGTTTGTATAGCAAATCTCTACCGGGGTTCCGCTTGTGTTCGCGGCGAATGGCCGGTGACTTGGTGATCTGGTGTTTTGAACGGCGTTTATTGCTATGATTGTTTGGGCCATTGCATAGCACGGCGTTTTGCGCTTTATTTACTTCGTGGGATATTGATTGGCGAGCTCGTTTACATATATTTATCTTTCTTGAATATATTTACTTGACGTTGGCACATCATTTGAATGATGCGATTTGAGCGGCCTTGCGTCTACCTGGCGAGCACAAAAAAAAAAGACTAGGATGAAAAAAATTGTCCAGGAAAAAGACAAAAAAAAGTGATCAATCGTGATCGTCTTCAGAGAAGCCGAACGCGGGGGTCGAACCCGCAACCTTGAGATTAAGAGTCTCACGCTCTACCGATTGAGCTAGCCCGGCTGGGCTTGTTGAATGAGGCTACCAGGTAGTGTCTTATAAGCCATAACTATAGTCGGCCCACATAATTCTACTGTCGCATAGCTGTATGGACGACAACCACACACCACAACCCACTCGACTGCATTGAATAACTACTTGTTGTTGGTCCTTGGATTTCTTGATTTATCACTCCAATTCCAATCCAGGACCCTTACTACAATGCTTCGCGCATTGTTCATTCATCCGGAAACATGCGATACGCAACGTATATTCCGCTCGGCCTCCTGGAGCGGATGAACAAGAAGGGTACGACACCCCCTCACTCTCAATAGTAACTTAAGCCGTTATTCCGAAATGGGGAGATAACCTATTTTCCTCGGGATTTGGCGGATGGGATCCGCAACTGCAATTACCATATACTTCACTCACCTTATTCTGGCTGGTAGTACAAAGTACAGAGTAACGGAATGCATTCCGCCGTGGGCGATGCTTCAGACACTAAATTAGACTCTGTATCGTATGCATTAGTGCTGTCATTGCTTTTAAGTTCACCTTTCCCCCCTCGATCGTTGAAGTGATCCCTCAAAGAAAGCAACATGGCGGAATCGGACACCCAGACAATCCTCGTTGCAGCTGTACAAGCAGAACCAGAATGGTTAGATCTACAAGCTGCAGTCAACAAGACATGCTCTCTCATCCGAGACGCCGCTCAGCGGGGAGTACGGTTGATTGCCTTTCCTGAATGTTGGATACCAGGGTATCCGGCTTGGATATGGTAAGAACAAGCCTGTCCTGCGCAGTGTAGCATATACTGATACGGAGATATAGGACCAGACCAGTCGACATGGAGCGATCCGTCGCATACATCCGCAACTCCCTACGCTACGACTCCCCCGAAATAGAGAAAATCCGCACCTGCGCGCTCGAAAACAAAATCAACGTCGCTCTGGGATTTTCAGAAAACGACCACGGATCTCTCTACATCGCGCAGTGCCTTATAACCGACGATGGAGAGATCAAGGCAAAGCGTCGCAAGTTTAAACCCACGCATATGGAACGTACCATCTTTGGGGATTGCACGGGGGATTCGTTGTTGAATGTGGTTGATACGAGTGTTGGGAGGGTAGGCGCGCTGTCGTGCTGGGAGCATCTTAATCCGTTGTTGAAGTATCATACTTTTCATCAGCGGGAGTTGTTTCATGTGGCTGCGTGGCCGCCGGTGCATCATCATTCTGGGGGGTCGGAGTTTTTTAGTATGTCGCGGGAAGGTAAGTTACTTGTTTTGGGGAGCATAGTAATGTTTCGGTTTGCTGATGGCTTGTCTTCTTCGAATAGGAACTCGTATCCTCTCTCAGACGTATGCCATCGAGTCATCAACTTTCGTAATCCATACGACTTCCCTAATATCCGAGAAAGGCATCAAAACAATGGGAACTGGCGATGGTTCTTTAATGAACGTTCCAGGAGGCGGATCATCCGCAATCTTTGGCCCCGATGGCAGACAACTCACAGACGACCTCCCCGAACACGAGGAGAATCTTGTTATCGCCGAAGTCAATACAGACAAAATACTCGAGACCCGGTGTTTCGTCGACTCGTGTGGCCACTACAGTCGGCCGGATCTGCTCTGGTTGGGCGTTGATTTGGAGGCGAAGAAGCGAGTCCGCAGTCAGAGCTCGCCCTCAGCACACCAGCAAGACACTTGATTATGGATAGTCTACCAAACTAATAGACAAGAAATCAAGTGATTTATTCCTTTCTGAATTAGGAGTTACTATCTGTACCAATAACCCGAAGATGTCCGTTTAGCTACAACGCCTAAGTCCCGAAACTTCAGCAAAAAGTACCCGACTTCTCTACGCTGACGGACAAAGGCCCAAGCATGGGTATTTATTCTATTTATTAAACTTATAATTTGAAGGTAAAGCTGGAACAGAGTGGTGACTTTCACCTTGATCTTCCAGGTAGATACCACGATGGTTGTGTGTCCCACAGACAAGTTTAATATGCAGCAATCATACTATTTAGTGAAAATACATGGACCGTTGAAAACGAAAACGAACAAAGAAAAAAGTATATAGCATGTTCCGGCTGAAGATCAACCGTTTCCCCCGAGCCAGGACCCAGAGAATGGCCAAAGATAGCATTCTCACATCATCACATGAGAACATCAATCAGCGACCTTAATTGACATCACTTCTGAGGACATGGCTGGTGGAGAAATAATTCTCTCTACACCAACATATATTGCTACACTTATTTTTCTCTACATTCTAATTTTCATCGATTTATTCTTTCCATCACTTCCTGGTGTCGCTCTATATGTGAGTTTTCAATGTCCAGTGACTTTCCCCGTGACTGCCTGGAGAGGCTGCTCTTTCCTCCCCTGACTGCTCGGAGAGGCAGACTGCTCTTTTCTCGCCCCTCCACCCTGTTTATGTCTCTGTTCCAAGCTATTAGTTAAGTAGACTCCTCTGCGTCGCCAGCGCTTCAGACGCGAACCATAGAAAGGCAATCGGGGTGTGGACCCCTGGTGAACTTGCCAGACGATTGCATAACACGACCCTACAAGGACATCAAACACCTCCAACTTGCCGCCCAGGAGGTTTTAGACGGACTTGCTCGCAACCACGGGGGGAACCAATTCATTGTGTTGCTTAATGTTCCGGCTGATGCAGCTGAAAGGTTCGAAACGGACAAGGCTGTTCTGGGGGGGATACAGTTCAGAACCATACGGGACGGGAATGCCATGCTCATCAAAATTGTGCCATCGGGGCACCATGGTTACCCGACGTCAAATATGCGGTCGATGATTCCTGATAGTATCAGTCGGATGGGCTACTCGTGGGATGAATACCAATGGGGCTCTACTACGACACACGAGAAGACTGTGTCTAGTAAATCAAAAATGCCTGATGGGTGTCTATATTCACCGTCACGACGCCCTGAGCATGGAGCACCTCATCCTTGACCGAGCTTGGTTCTTGAAACAGGAGTATCTGAATCGCTTCCTAGGTTGCACAAGGACGCTGAGTGGTGGCTTGCGAACAGTGGTGGGGATATTCGGGTTGTTCTGATTCTATCGATAAGCAAGGCAACAAGGAAGGTCGTTCTAGAGCGATGGCAACTCGCCCCGATCGGTACACCAACCCCACTGAGTCCAGAGACTGTGTCGAAGTTACAGCAGGAGAACACCCCGCCGCCTATGGAAAAGCAAACTATCGTGTCCCCCGAAAGCGCCTTTTGCGCTCAGCGCATGGAGATCTCGCGCGCGACCGATACCGTTACAGGCGGACCATTGCATCTTCCGTTTCTGCCAATTATGGACAGCAACACCCCGAGAAAGGGCGACACATAATTGTTCTATTTTAGTGATGACAAGTTGCTCCGCTGCTTCAGTTATATATAGAGGAGCCATGTCCACCGTCGAGGTTGTAGGAGAAGGAGAAACGTGTTGATCGGAAGAAGGGTGAGGGTTTGTTGGGGCGAAGAAGATGGATAAGTGCGTCGCTTCTGTTGTCTTGGTTGAATGTTATGCTCACGGTTACAAGGAACACTAAAACCCTCGACCGCTTGCACTTGCTCCTTTTGTGCTCTTTTCACTCGTACCGCATCTCTTGGTTCTTGGACTCCTTCTTTTTGACCAACAACAACGCATTACTTGCTTACCTGACATCACTCGTACTTGCACACGACTTGTTCAGCGTTTTCGTTTTGATTGATGAATTACATACCGGGCTGTCGTTATTGTTATACCCTATGGACTTGCTATAAGCTGGTGATTTGTGTACCTTTTGTTATACCTTACAAGAAAAAAGGGGATTGGCTGGCCGATTTTAGTGTGAGCAGTTAGTATAAGTATGCTTGTTTAGAGGCAAAGACAATATACTGCTCCTATTGCATTCATGAGGATACCCAGAAATACTCTAGCTAGTCACAATGTAGAGCAAGAATGCTTAGACACACCCCTGAATAACCCTTCTAACACTCACCACCTAGAACCACATCCAAAAACTTGTATAATCAGCCGCCTTCCGCTCTCAATATCTCGTTACCAGCAACAGCTGTCAAGACCTCTTCCTTCTCCAGGTGCTGGGGCTTATGGCCTGCCCCATGAAATTTTCCGATGAGTTTGTAATGGAGGCTCTTGTAGTTGACGCTGAGTAAGTCGGCAAACTCCTTTGACCGATTACTGCAGCCTAGTGAGGGGGAAACAGTCGGAAAATTTTAGGGTTAGCATCTTCGAGTCGAGTCTTGGTGTTGAGATAATCACTCGGGTTTTGTAAAGCGCGTGGATTATGCTCAAATCTCAGGACTTCAGCATAAAACCACCGAATCCCTCTTATTTCCACGAGTAGCCGAGTTCTAAGGGTGTCGATTGATTATTGGAGGTGGGAGATAGAGGTCATGCATTCATTCGCCACCATTGCACAGGCACTCTTGCTTGTATCTCGACATTAGCTTTTATTTCGCATTTGGCTGCGTCAATAAAGGTCCCAGGCGGTGACGCTAGGGGCCAACTCATCGTGAACCCAAAGAATACAGGTAAGCTTGACACAAGCACCATAGGACCTGCACCACTGCGGGTAAACCTTACCGCTGGTGCACCCAAGCCGATCGTCAACCACAGTGACGACCGCAGCAAGAGAGTGAACTCGCAGCCGAGCAGAATAGGTGGACATACACCAATGCAATTAGCGACCAAACTTAAGTCAATTGCAAGGACACCACCACGCGCAGCAATGGACCGAGCAATGGACCGACATCACGCATAGGAATTGCCAGTGCTCAACCAGAGCCGGAAGACCCTGCATGCAAGTGCAAATTTGTATCTTCAGGCTTGATTGAGCAGGTTGAAGATTTTCATCCAAAGGAATTAAGCGATTGTATTGTCCTGCTCCGGAACGTACAAAAGGGGACTGAGGAACAACGACGACAGAAATTTTGCTCTAATCATACTATTGTACTTGCACGAAAGCTAAGTCTCCAGACTGAAGCGGTGGGAATCAATCACATCACCACGAGAATTGGACAACTGGCTGGGAAGCATGAGACCTTGACACAGTGCGTCAAGAATAATGCTAAGTGGTTTAGGCACGATTTTGACCACCCAGTGGTGATCTGCCTACAGTCCAGAAAATCCAGGAGCCCCCATATTGCCCCCCAAGCCGTCTACGGCTACAAGAGACCAGCTAAAGAAAGAAACGAGCCCACTGACGCAGAATCTCCAGATATTACAGGTCTAGCATTACTCACAGGCGCTCTGAGAAAGCGTATGACATGGAAGACGAAAGAAATACGGGATGGCCTCAACAAAACTTTTGGCACAGACAAATACATTCGCCGACGGTTTACTAGCTAATGACCGGGAAGGGTAGTGAGGGTTGCCACAACGGACACAGAAGAAGAGCACCAAGTAACACTGTCCTCTATATGCTTGATCTGATCTTTTCCTTTCCTTTCCTTTCCTTTCCTTTCTTTTCTTTTTCCTTTCCTTTCTTTTATTTTTTCTTTTCTTTTCTCTTTCTTTCTTTCTTTTTCTTTCTTTATTTCTTTTTTTAATTTTAATTTTAATTTTTTTCGCATTCTTGACTTTTCCTTGCAGTCGTTTTTCTGGTCGTTTTTCTTGGCAAAATGATTTTCGTATTGACTTGGTATGTTGACCCCACGCTGTATGGCATGGCCTTGAATTATCACTCGAGGATGCTGGCTAAGGCTATAAATGAATCACATATATACAGCATACAATTCTCCTCTTCCCCTCTTCCCCTCTTCCCCTCTTTCCTAACATTTCTTTTTCTTGGTTCCGTAGTTGCTGCACATTTTCCGTCCCCTCCAAAAGAGAACCTGGTGGGCTCATTGGTGATGCAATTGTTTCAAGGTCATCCCATTAACAATAGCTATACCAGGGGACTTACCAGAGTCCGGGCAGCGATCGATATCACCATATGCCATGGATGCGTTGGTACTTGGCACGCAGGATGTGTAATGTCTGGATAATCAATTCTCAACCTCAATATGTTTGCAGGTCGCATCGGAGGTCAAAAACGTGGGGGTGCTGTCAAACCTCCCCGGATCTGGGAATCCGGGGGGCGTGGGGGTGACTTTGCGGGGAAGCCCTACTCTGGCGGGAGTGTCGCACGGTTCGCTGTCGATCTGAGAGATTCAAGTCTGTTCATGAGGAGTTGATAAGTCCTGTGATTGTATATAAACTGGCTTAACCATAACTTTTCACATACCACTACTCTACCGCAATCCAATATATTGCATACCATGGCAAACAAACCCCAAACAACCCACCACGAAAACAACCCCCCCATAAAACCCCCCAATATAGACCCCACAAGCCTCGTCCGTATCCCTCTCACCGAAGAAGACAGCAAGCGCATCCGCCGCAAGACCGACCGCGTCATCCTCCTCATCCTAATCTGGGTCTACTTCCTCCAGATCCTGGATAAAACGGTCCTAGGATATGGAGCCACATTCGGCATGCAAGAAGATGCACATCTCACGGGGAACCAATACTCGCTTATCGGATCGATTGCGCCGATTGCCCAACTTGCGTGGCAGCCATTCTCGTCGTTTTTGATTGTGAAGGTGCCGCATCGGATTCTTATGCCGGTGTTATGTTTTGGGTGGGGGGTTGCGCAAGCGGCGATGGCGGCGTGTCATAATTTTGGGGGGTTGATAGCTACTAGGTATGTGTTTTTGTCGAGTTTTGAAAAAGGATAGTTTGATTAATTGTTGATAGATTCCTCCTCGGCCTCTTCGAAGCCGGTTGTCTTCCGCTATTCAGCATTATTACTAGCCAGTGGTATCGTCGCGCTGAGCAGCCTTTGCGCATTGCTGCTTGGTATAGCACCAATGGTGCTGCGACAGTCGTTGCAGCGGCTCTTTCGTACGGACTGGGCCATATTAAATCGCATGTACTATTTCCATGGCAGATGTAAGTATCACCCTTCAGAATCAGCAATACCATCTCATGTGGTCACAGTATATTCCTCTTCGTCGGCCTGGTGACAGTAATAACCGCCCCCTTCATCTACTGGAAACTCGACAACGACATCCCCTCCGCACGCTTCCTAACAGAAGAAGAAAAACCGCAGGCAATGGAACGCCTCCGAGCAAACCAAACCGGTACAGGAAACCGCGAGTTCCGCATGACGCATGTTGCAGAAGCAGGTCTTGAGCCGAAAACATACCTCTGGATCGGAATGGCCATGTTACTGAACATCGGCGCAAGTGTGACCAATGTTTTTGGCCCGCTTATTCTCAGCGGCCTCGGGTTCGACAAGTACGAAACTACATTGCTCAACATGCCGTTCGGGGCGTTGCAGTTGATTGTGATTTTGGTCGCGAGTTACCTGGCGCAGAAGGCTCGGCTTAAGGCAGCGATTCTGGCGGCGTTTATGCTTCCTGTTGTTGCGGGGTTGGCTATTCTCTATGCTATTCCAAGGACGCAGTCTGTGCAGGGTGCTTTGCTGGCGGGATATTATCTGCTTGCGTTCTTGTTCGGTGGAAATCCACTAATCGTCACTTGGATCGTGGGTAACACCGCGGGCACAACGAAGAAATCCATCGTCATGAGTCTCTTCAACGCGGCTACCTCGGCGGGGAATATCGTCGGACCCTTACTATTCAGTGAAAAAGACGCCCCGGCCTACCATCCTGGTCTCCGGGCGTGTTTGGGGATCTTTGTGGCTTTGGTCGCTGTGGTACTTATACAGTGGGGTAACCTTGTTGTTTTGAATAGAATGCAGGAGCGTCGGAGGGTGAGGAACGGGAAGCCTGCTAAGATGGTTGATCGGTCGATGATGGATCAATATCAAGAGGAGGGAAATCAGGAGGATCGGGAGGATCGGGAGCAGCAGATTGGGGATAATGCGTTTTTGGACCTGACGGATCGGGAGAATGATGAGTTTGTGTATATTTACTGATTGATATGGCGGTGTTCGAGTACTAGTTAGTTTATGACCCTTTATGATAGCAACAACTTGCAGTGACTTTGCGTGTACACACTGGACAGAATTGTGGCTTGGGATATGTCACTAAACCAAGTATCCCTGATCACACACGTTCAAGAACGCGAAAGACGCTGAACCGACAAGCCCTAACACTGACATTTAGACTTTCAGCGCCCTCACCCGAGCCGTCTTCATACCCTTCACCGAGACAATACTTCAACGTTGCCGTTTGACACACCGGATCAACCCATAAGCCAGTCTTCCGACCCCCTGGATGACCAATTCGATAAGCTCCATCGCTCGACCAAGGATCTCCATTTTCTATACTGAAAATTTCCATAAGATGTAACGGCTGAGAACCATTCCATCGAATAAGATGGAACTGTGGCTGCAGCTGGAAAAGGATATGCGAAATGGCTTTGGGATCGAACCAAGCCCCAAAGACTGTTTCTGATGTCGAGGATGTCACATCGTCCCCAGTGAAGAGCATGAGAAATGGGCATGGTGTCATTACGGGAAGCTTGAAGAATGATGCGCGCACGTTATCTGATCCCTGTGTAATTGGATCTAAAGCAATCCTCATATCTGCGGATGCTGTCTGCGAGCGGATGGGGGTTTGCTGTTGAGGGATGAATAATGAAATAGCTCGAAGGATTCGTGCAGGTATTTCTTTTGGCGCTTTTGTTGTCTCTGGTACTTGGTTGTTTGTGGTCTTCGGTGGTTGGAATAGAACAGCCCAGAGCTGGTGGAATCGTAGCGGTAGGTTTGGCTGGAATAGTCAGATATGCCCGATGAAGTGTCAATTGGACTTACCAGCAGATCCATTGTGCTGGGATGAAAATCCATCGGCAGACCTATGTCCTCTACCATAATTCTGGCAAGTTTCTCATTCTTAGAATTAGCCTTGTCAAAGCCCCCAAAATGAAAACCAAGACCCCATTTGGCCTTTTCGAGTTTCATCCGTAGCAAAATACTTAGGAGCATTGACAAATCTTTAGTAGCAGCCCGGCAACGACACCTCCTAGTAGGACCTTCATCAAGAAGCTTTCGGGCTACAGGCTCAAGCTGATCCGCAGATGGAGTGAAGTTCACATTTTGAGGCTGCGTCATGGCCAAAACATCCATCACATCGACCACGATGGATGCAGATAAACATGAATAACCATGATAAGGACAGGTCGCGCTCCTGACTACCCTGTCAAAGCTAGCCATGTGGAAGGAAGTAGCGTCCTTGTCAGAGCACCAGAAATAATCTCCTTCCTCCAACGTGCCTAGAAGATCGGTTCCTTGTGCTGCTAGTAATGTTACAGCGCGCTCGAATGCATCTTGGTCAATCTTGGCGTCAATTTCAGAAGAAGTTGGGAATGGGTGATAGGCAGAGAAATAAAAGCATCGCCACAAAAGTGCAATCTCGCTTTCTGAGAAGCTGGCATCGGGGTGGGCCTTTTCTATATACTTTTGTAGACTTTCTTGGGTCCAGTCTTATATGCCGATTTTGTTCAGATATTGCGATATGACAGAGTCATGGAGAAGTGTTCTTACAGTACTCTTGGGTTCCTTTATCTTTGATGCATGAAGCGTCAAATAATGTCTGCAGATGTTGAATCTGCCGGGTTCTTGGTAAGAGAGCTATTCGTAGGTCATTCAGAACAGAGTCTAGGTTAAATTGTATTAGTATCTGCATTTCTTGCTATAAAAAGGGATATCTTAGTTAAAACTGACTTTGTGTAGCGTTGTCCAGGTGGTCTTGGACCTTCTTCCAATGATAGTGAGGCCCAAGTTGGAAAAAGCTCAAGAGTATATGCAATATAGTGGACATAGCTTATTGAAGTTGCTTCTCTGGTTTTCAAGTGCTTGATAACACGATTTGGACAAAAGAAATACATGGAAATTAAGAACGAGGCTGACTCTAGCATCACCGCCACGATCACGAGACACAAAGTGCTTGTTAGTACCCGGCGGGTCACGTGTCGCTGGGTCCGCCCTCGCTTCGGTCCAAGAGGCTATTTAGGCCTGTTAGCCTACCACCTCCGAATACACACACACAGTAGTAGTAGTAGTTGCTATTTTACGTCGGAAAAGTGGCACGTGCGCTGGTCACGTGCCCACAAAGATCTGTTAGTACCCACCGGGTCACGTGTTTGACCGCCCTCGCTTTCTGCCCAGTAGACATAGCTAGCCTGAGCCGATAGGCACCCAATC